>NW_008705583.1:497296-566411 GCF_000186865.1 Aureococcus anophagefferens
CGCGCGCGTCCCCGCGCCCGCGCTCGCGGCGGGGCCGCGCGCGGACCGCGACCGCGCGCGCGCGCGCTTCGCCTACGCGCTGCTCCTCGCCGTGCTCGAGACGTCGCGCTGCGGCGGCGCTTTGGCGGCGCGCGTCGCGCGCGCGGCGGCGGCCGGCGAGGCGCTCGAGGACGAGGACCACGAGCCGGCGGCGCCGCTCCGCGCGGCCGAGGAGCCGTCGGCCTTCGACGCCTACGGGTCCGTGGTGACGCGCGCGCGGAGCGAGGGCGCGGAGCTTCAAAATGCCATGGCCGCGCCCGAGGCGCCGCCGGAGGTGCTCCTCGCGCGCGCGCTGCGCCGCGCGGTCGTCGAGGCGGGCGCGGTCTACGGCGCCGCGGACGTCGACGCGGACGCCGCGGACGCCGCGGACCTCGACTTCTCCGCCGCCTGGGTCGCGTTGGCGGGCCGGGGCGTCGAGTCCATGACGCCGGGCGACTGCGCGGCTCTGCTCCGGCCCTTCGCGACGCACTGGGGCGGCGCGCCCGGCGCCGCGCTGGCCGCGCGGGCCCCGCGGGGCGGCGGCGACCCCGCCGACGACGCCGCGGCGCGCAAGGTCGCCGCGCTCCTCGCGGCGGCGACGAACGGCGTCGTCGACGCGACGTCGCTGAGCCTGTTCGTCGACGACACTTCGACGGACGCGGGCGGGTCCACCGCGGCCAACTTCTCGTCGTTCCACGCCCAGGCCGAGCGGCCCGTGCACCGCGCGTTGCGCCGCGTGCCCATCCGCCACGTGACGCCGCCGCCGGACCCGCGGCTCCACCTCGCGCCCGCGTCCAAGTTCGCGCTTCTTACGGTGGCCGTCGTCGACGGGCCCCGCGACGGCAGCGAGCCCCACGCGCCCGCGGCGCCCCAGTCCTACGCCCTCAGCGCCCTCGTCTTCCCGGGCCGCGCCGCGTCGTCGACGACCCTCGACGCCGCGGACCTCCCCGCGACGGTGGACCAGGACCGCCTCCCGGCGGAGCTCGTCCGCCGCGCGACCTTCGACGACAGCGACCTCCTCGAGCCCCTCAAGCTCCCCCGGGCCGCCGCCGCGAACGGCAACTAGAGGGGGTTGTTAAGGTTGTTTGGGGCGTGTGGAGGTTTGGCGATTTTGAGTCGCGCCGACCCCGAGGGCATTTTTTGCCTGACGCGTCTCTAAACATAGGGGGCCCGGGAGGAACCGCATTTTTTTGCCGCGGCGGGCGCGATTTGCGACTCGAGTCCCGAGGAGGGCATGGAAGACACTGAGCTTGAGCTCTTCTTCCTCGCCGTGCTTTTCTGCATACTCATTTCCCTCGGCCCCATCGTCGATTTCCTGGCACGTCCTCCTTCGCAACGCGGTGCCGAGCTTGTGGAGGAAGCTGTGGCGGATCTGCGCGTTCGTCGCCGCCACATCAAAAAGGGCTAAGAGCTTGCGAGTCGGTCGACGATGATATTACGAGATGCCATTTCTGCGTTGATCGGTAATAATGACAACGGGCCAATGCGAGAATGGTTGAACGGAAGTCACGACGAGGAAGATCCGGCCGACGTCGTCAGGAATTATAGCGCCGGCACCGATGATTATTTTAGTCTCCTCCATGTTATTGCTATGTTTGGCGGAAGAAGAGGGAATAGCGATATCGTTCTGCGTCTAGTCGCCCTGGGTGCGGACGTGGATCGAACCGGGGGGTTTTTCGAAATCACGCCACTGCATGTTTGTCACCGGCTCGAAGACGCCGCTGCACTCCTGGATGCGGGCGCGGACATAAACGTGAGAAGTGTTGACGGAAGCACGCCGCTAGTCATGTATGCCCGAGCAGGCGATTACCGCCACGATATCGTGCGGCTCCTCGTCCGCCGCGGGGCCGACCTCTCTCTCGTGGACAATGATGGTCGTGATGCCATGATGTCCGCTAGCGGTAAGTCCCTCGATTTCCTCACCGATGTCGTGGCTGCTGGCAGCTGGAAAGCTTACCTACGAGCTCCGAGAATCGAACTGGTGCGATTGCGTTCGCTCTGCGGCCGCGGCCGCGCGCCGTCGTCAGATTCTTTTCTGCAGCGCCTCTTCGGCACGCCCGGGTCATCGGCAAGGTCTACGCGCGCGGCGAAACGCACGAGCACCCCGCTTCCCAACGAAGTCTTCTGGCACGTCCTGACGTACTGGTCCACGAGCCGCGACCTCCTCTAGGAGCAAGTAAAGACAGTGTCCTCGTGTCGTGAACAGCTACAGACTTATGGCTAATTTCTGGAAGCTAGCCGTTCGGGAAGTTGATGATGGCGTCGTCGCCGGCGGCATCGCTATCCCAGCGGACCTTCTTCCAGTCGAGGCCCGTGCCGGAGCAGAGCTTGCCGACGCCGATGTAGTCGAGCTTCGCGGCGCGCGCCGTCGCCGCCGTGTCGTGCTCCGCGCCGACGACGAGCGCGCGCGGCTCCTTGATGTCGCGCCGGAGCCCGGCGAGGGCGACGGCGGTCTGGAGGCGGAAGGGCCCCGCGAACTCCGGCGACCACTCGGCCGCGCGGCGGACGACGGTGCTGGGCGGCGCGCCGCCCTCGAAGGCCTCGTCCTCGTCGAAGATGCGCCGCGCGCACGCCTCGGGTCCGCCCGCGACGGCGGCGGCGACGTCGCTCTCCGGCGGCGGCTTCGCGGCCTCGAGCGCGCGGTCGAGGTAGGACGCGGGGTAGTTGCGCGCGTGCCGGTCCGAGCAGCGCCACGACACGAGGACGTCGAAGCCCGCGCGGCCGTCGAGCTCGCGGTCGAGGCGCGCGTCGAGGTCCGAGAGCGCCTGCTTGAGGCGGTCCTCCTTCTTGCGCTGGCCCGGCGCGAGCGACGGGTCCGCGACGGACTGGCCCCAGACCGTCGCGAGGGCCACCGCGACGCGCGGCTCGGCGACGAGCTCGCGCAGGAGCGGCACGGCCTCGTCCTTGAAGTGGTCGGCCTTGTCGCGCGACAGCTCGCTCGCGCTGAGGGGCTCGGGGCGGATCGTGAGCACGTTCGGCCGCTTCAGCGTGCCCTCGGGCTCGATGACGACGACGTCGTAGTTGCGGCGCACCCAGGCCGCGGCGGCCTTGGCGTTCTCGAGCGGCGCGAGCGCGTCGCGGCGCTTCTTCTCGTCGCGCTTCCTCACGCGGACCAGCGCTTCGTCGGCGTCGGCCGCGGCGCTCGCGAGCACCGCGAGCAGCGCCTCGGGCGTCTGGAGCGCCGCCGCGGCCGCCTCGGCGCGGATCTCGGCGCACCGCTCGCCCCGGACGACGGCGCCGATCGCCGGGAAGCGCACGAAGTCGAAGATCTTGCGCGCGACGACCTCGGCGTGATGCACGACGTCGCCGCCGCCGTCGCCGACGCCGAGCCAGAGCCCCGCGAACTTGTCCGCGAGGCGCGCGGCGACGCGAGGGTCGTCGAGCGCGGCCCGGAGCGTCGGCGGCGGACCGGCGCCCGCGGCGAAGAAGATGGCGAGCACGGGCTTGGCGTCGCCGTCGCCGGACGCGACGACGTCGAGGTCCGCCTCCGGCCCGCTGCCCGTGTGCGCGAAGCCCGAGCCGTCGGAGAGGCGGTACTCCGTCACGTGGATCTTGCCGTAGCGCGCGTGGTCGTAGTCGAAGTGGGCCGTGCCGTGGTCGACGAAGACGCGCTCGCCCGCGTGGAGCGTCCGCGCGGCTTGCCGGTTCGGGCTCAGGCCCTGGGCGCAGAGCTTGCCGAGCTTCTTGAGCTCGTCCTGCTCCTTCTTGCGGCCGACGCGGTCGACGTAGGCCTCGAGCGACTCGCGGAAGACGGGCACGTCCGTGCGCCGCGCGACGACGGCCCGGAGGCCGCCGTCCGTGTCCGCCGGGAACGGGCCGCGGAAGACGCGGAAGGGCCGCGGCGCGGCGCCGAGGAGGCCGTCGGCCGCGGCGCGCGCCGCGGCCGACGCGGCGTCGAGCGCGGCGCCCTTGGGCCGCAGCTGCGCGAGGAGGCGCGACCCGGACCAGGGCTCGACGCCGCCGTCGAGGTCGTAGGGCGGCGCCGGGCACCGCCAGGGCAGCGCGTCGAGGATCCGCGCGCGCCGGCCCGCGCCGCACGCCACGAGCACGCCGGCCTCGTAGGACATGATGACGGACATGTTGTCCTCGCCGACGCCCCAGGCGGCGCCGCTGCAGTTGTGGCTGCCGCCGACGACGGCGACGAGCCGGTCGTCGCCGTCGAAGCATGCGAGCATCTTCGTGTGGTGCAGCGTCTGCCGGTCGCTCGGCGCGTGGTAGTGGTGGAAGCGCGCGCGCGGGAAGCCCGCGGCGTTCCAGATGCGGTCGTCGGGCCCGTTCATCTGCGCCGTGCCCTTGTCCTCGGTCATCGCGTGGAGCATGAGCTTCCGCGACGACCGGCAGGCCGTCGCCTGCGACGGCCAGACGATCTTGAGGCGGTCGAGGTCGCCGGCGCCGAATAAGGACGTCGCGAAGCCGCGCAGGAAGACCTTGTTGTCGAGGCGCCCGAGCGACGAGTTCGCGAACTCGGCCCGCGCGACGGTCAGGCCCTCCCGGGCGAGCGCGCGGCGGATCGCGCGGTGGCCGAACGCGTCGGCGAAGGCGCCCCGGCGGAAGCCCGGCACGGAGCCGATGAAGTGGACGCCCTCCGGCGGCGTCAGGTCGTAGCTCCGCAGGATCTCGTCCCACTGGAGCGCCATCGACGCGTCGACGCGGAGCATCGCGTGCACGAAGGCCCGGAGGCTGCCGTCGAAGGTCTCGGGCGGCGACCGCGCGGCCGCCGCGGGCGTCGTCGCCAGGCGCGTGAGCACCAGGATCCGCCGGGCCTCGCCCGCGTCGTCGTGGGACGCGGACGCGAGGCCCCGCCGCTCGCACCAGCGGTGGACCGCGTGGCGCTCGTCCTTGGACAGGCCCGCCTCGCGGTGCTCCGCGAGCCCGCCGTCGGCGAAGGCGACGAGCCGCCGCGCCGCGGCGTCGCCGACGGCCGCCGCGAGGGCCTCGTCCGCGCCCTCGGCGTCGCCCCGCGGCTCGGAGTCGTAGAGCACGTGCTCGCGGGCCGCGGCCTCGAGGCGCCGGCCGCGCGGGAAGTCGTGGACCCAGTACTGGTTGTTGACCTTGTTGTCGTAGGCGCCGAGGTTCGACGACGCGACGATGACGCGGCAGAAGTCGGCGAAGCACAGAATCCACAGCTTCGGATGCATCGTGCCCTTCTCGAGGCGCGACCGCACGTGCTGCGACGCGCCGTCCTCGTAGAACTTCGGGTGGACGATCGTGAAGGGGTTCGCCCGGCTGGCCGGGTGCACCGCCGGCGCGTACTTGGAGTGGTCGTACTCGTCGACGACGACGACCTTGCCCGGCGTGTACACGCACGGCGACCCGCGCAACAGATGCGCCAGGAACTCGTAGTTGACGCCGTAGGACGTGAAGAGCGCCCGCTGGATCGACGGCGTGTGCCAGAGGAGCTCCTCCGACGTCACGGTCTGCGCCTTGTAGGGCGCGTCGCGCGCGCCCTCCTGCGTGCGGATCTTCTCGTCGAGCTCGTTCATGATGAAGCCGTCGCCGACGAAGACGCGCCGCGGCGGCGGATCCCGCGGCGGCGGCGCCGCCTTCGGGTCGACGCCCAGCGCGACCTTCAACGCGTGGCGCTCCTGTTCCTGCGCCTCCAGAGCGAGTAAGCGGTCCCGCTCGAAGTTGCGCGCGACGGAGAGCTTGTCGCCGAGGTCCATCGCGCGCGCCATCGCGAGGTCCGCCTCGACGCTCGGCGCGTCCTCCGCCGCGAGCTCCCGCGCGAGCGCCAGCGACCCATCGTCGCCGTCGGGCGTCACCTGCGCCGCGTGCAGCGACCGCGCGAACGCCTCGTCCTGCTGCGTGACCAGCTCCGCGGCCGCGGCCGCCTGCTCGTCCTGCGCCGCGAGCTCCCGCGCGAGCGCAGCGTCGCCGCCGCCCTCGTCGTCGTCGAGCTCGAACACGACCGCCGCGTCGCCGCCGTCGTCGTCGGAGTCGCACAGGTCGATCGCCTGTCGCTTTGAGACGCCCTGGTCGTCATCTAGCGCCTTGCGCTTCGCGGGCCGCAGCGCCGCGCAAGCGGAGCACTGGAGAAAGGAGTCGCTCTCATTCAAAAGCGTGCACGTTCCGCAGACCCACATTGCGCGGCGAGGCGTCTGCGCGCGCGAGTGGTTTGATGTCGAGCCCTGCGGCGTTCGCGACGGCTGATTCTACTCAGTCGCGGGCCAGCGCGGCCGTGCGGGCTACAAGGAGCGCCGGCGCCCGGGATTGCTCCGCGGGAACCGCCTTCACCATCGCTTCACCGTCGCGGGACCGGCCAAAGTTTGTCAAAGATTGCCGGCTGGGCTGCCGATGGCCGCGGCCGCCCGAGACGTCGACCATCACAAAGACGAGCTCTGGGCCTCGCTGGCGTCACCACCACCGGCCAAGGTCGAGTGCGGCCTGAGCGCCTGCTACCAGCCCGACGACGCGACCGACAAGCCGAGGGACGGCCCTGGCTCGGTGATGCTCGGGCTGCCCGAAATGCTCCGGCGCGCGTCGAGCCGGTCGACGGCGCCGGACGAGAGCTACGAGCAGCCGCCGCCGCGGGCGCCGCCAACTTTGCGGACGCTCCACTCGCAGGGCGACGGCGACGGCGACGCGGGCGACGCGTTCGGCGAAAGCGACTCGACGGACACCGTCGAGTGCTGGCCGAGCGAGACGAGCTTCGAGGAGCGCGACCGGCGGGGCTTCTCCGAGGCCGGGCGCGCGCCGACGCCGCCGCCGCCGCCGGCAGTGAAAGACGTCGACCTCCACGTGTCGCCGGCGTCGTCGACGCGCGACGAGCCGCCGGCGACGGTCGAGCACGACGTCGTCACCATCGTCGGCCGCGAGTCGCCCGTCGTCGGCCGCGAGTCGCCCGTCGTCGGCCGCGAGTCGCCCGTGTCCGCGGAGTACGTGCGGTCGAACAGCGACGCGGGCGACCGACCCGCGGACCTGCCGACGCCCGCGGCGCGGCGCGCGCGGCCGCCGCCGGTCGAGACGCCCGCGGCGCCCGTCGAGGCGCCCGCGGCGCCGGTCGAGACGCCGGCCGTCGCCCTCGAGACGGGCGTCGAGGAGGCCAAGGAGAGCGCGACGCCGCGCGTCTTCGCGTGGTCGCGGAGCCTCGCGCGCGTCGTGTCCTTTGGCGCGCGGCGCCGGGGGCCGGACGCGCGGCTCCTGGCCGAATTCTTCGACGCGCCGTCCGCGGAGGACGCGCGGACGCTCGCGCTGCTGCGCGAGGGCATCGCGGTCATGCTCCACGCGCGCCTGCCGGGCACCGCGCGGCGCGTGTCGCTCGTGCACCGCGTGCTCCTGCTCCTCGAGGGCGACGACGGCGGGCGGTTGTGTTTGTGCGTTAGGGAGGGCCAGGCTTTGGTCGACGCGGACCACAACGGCTTCCGGTGCGGCGACGTCGACGCCGTCGGCCTGGGGCCCTGCACGGCGCAGCTCCACCTGTCGCTCGCGCGGCAGCACGGCGACCTGAGATGCGCCGACGCCGCGGACCACGGGAAGCGCGTCTTCTCCATCTTCGGCGAGGGCCGGTCCGTGGACCTGGAGATCGCGCTGCGGGGCAGCGCGCGGCGCGCCCAGGTCGTCACGGCCCAGGAGGCGGCCGTGGCCGTCGCGCGCGCGGTCCACAAGCGGTGCGCGCCGCGCGGCCTCGCGGCCGCGGTGTACCGCCGGCTCCTCGCGAGCGACGTCGAAACCCTCGCGGAGGACCACGAGGGCGCGTTCCTGCACCTCCACTACGCGCCCGGCTAACGCTGTTCCTAAAAATGGGGGGCCTCTCGAGAGCGCTCACGCCTTCGGCGGCGACGCCTTCGGCGACGCGGGCGGCTTCGGGCTCGCGTCGCCGGAAACGCCGTCGAGGCGCGTCGCCTGGTCGAGGAGCGCCGCCAGCAGCGCCTCCCGCGCCTGGAGCGCGTTGCACCGGTCCGTGGCCTCGTTGAGCGTGTCCGCGAGCTGCGCGGCGCGGACCTCCGCCTCCTTGGCGGCCGCGAGCTTCTTCGGGATGACCTTTTGGGTGGCGATGTAGCGCGCCTTGAGGGCCCAGAGGCCGCCGGCGTGGGCCGACGCGCCGCTGAGCGTCGTCGCCGCCGCGATCTGCGACGCGACGGCGCCCGCCGAGCTCGCGAACGTGCTCCGGTCGAACTGGTCGAGCTGCGCGCGGTCCACGTAGGCCGACGCGAGCACGCGGCCGCCGCCGCTGCAGGCCGTCTCGTCCGCCGGCGGCTTCTCCTTGGCGGGCAGGACCTTGTCCGCCGCGGACGCGACGGCGCGCCGCGCGCGGCCCAGGAGCTCGGAGCTCCGCCGCCGGAGCCGCGCGGCCCGGTCCTCCTCGGCGGGCGGCGGCAGGCCGTCGTCCATGGGCACGTAGGACCCGTGCTTGCTCGCCGCCGCGGGCTCTTTCTCCTTCGTCTCCTCCTTGGACGCGCGCGCGCGCTCGCGCGCCTTGCGGTCGTTCCGCTTCTCCAGCTTCCGCTCGACCTTCTCCTCGGCGCGCAGCTCGCGGTCGCCGCCGAGGTCCGCGTAGCCGTCGGGCGCGCCGAAGGCGTCCTTCGCCTCCTCGGCCGCGCGCTTCGCCGTGGTCGCGAGGCCGCCGAGGCTCGGGCCGGCCATGCCAGAGAGCTTGTCGCCGCTCAGGGACTGGCGCAGGCGCGCGATGCGCTCGCTGACGGAACCCCGCGTCTTATCCTCCTCGCTGCGCGTGTAGCCCTCCGAGCTCATGGCGCCGGTGGCGGTGCCGCCGCGGCCTCGTACGACCGAGGCGATGGCGTCTCGCATGAGAAACTCGGCTCTGTGAGGTCGAAAACGCAAATCTGAGGCCAAAACGTTGAAGCGACGTTGTAGTCCGGCGAGCGGCGTCAGTCGCTCGCTCGACGCGTACGCGACGTGGGGACACGCGTGAGCACCCCGAAGGCCACGCAGCTCTCCGGCCTCTCCGGAACTTCGAGCCGGCGGTCGCGCCGTCGAAGAGAGCGCGCGCGGCGAGCGCCCGCCCCGCGACACCGCGGCGCGCGGACCCGCGCGGCCGCGCGCCGGTCTTTCGACGACGCGCGCCGCGATGCATCGACACCACAGCGTTACTTCTCTAGCGAGCCGTCGTTGAGCGCGACGAAGAACGCGGAGAAGAGGAGGAAGCCCTGGCCGTGGAGCGTCTTCGCGAACAGGAAAGGGATGAGGCACGTGCAGATGAGCTCGTGGTTGTACTTTTGGACCGGCGCCTTGAGGTAGGGCAGCCAGAGCCACTTCCGCAGGTACCACCAGGTCGTGACGAGGATGACGAGCCACTTGACGAGCCAGAGGAAGAGCTCGCCGAGGTCCGCGGGTTCGATCTCCTCCTCCTTGGGCTTCTCGGGCTCTTTCTCCGCGGCCGCCGGCGCCGGCGCCGCGCTTTCAGACTGCGCCGCCGCGGCCTTCATGCGCCGCGTCTCGACCATCGGACAGAAAGGGCTGGACCTCGTGTCGGGGCAGATCAGTGCTGGTTCAACAACCGAGCCGCTAATTAATAAACGGCGCTCGGACGATGCGCACTCACCATCCCTAGATCGCTGCCCACATCGCCGATGCCCAAGTCGCTGGCCGTCAACCAGCCGAAGACGCCGCGGACGGCGTCGAAAAAGCACGCCAACGGCGCCGACGACGCGGCGACGCGGGCGCGGCGGGAGGCGACGGCGGAGCGCGCGCGCGAGGCGCACCTGCGGAGCGAGCGGCGGGGCCGCGGCGCCGGCGACGGCGAGCGGGCGGCGCTCCTGCGGCGCGTCGCGGCCGCGGAGGCCGAGGCCGCGGCGCTGCGCGCGGAGCGGGACGCGCGCGGCGGCGGCGCCGCGGCCGCGGCGTCCGCGGCGTCCGCGGCGCCGCGGCTGCTCGCGTCGCTCCTCGACGACGCGCGGGCCGCGGGCGCCGCGGACCCGCAGGCCGCCGCCGCCGAGGTCTTCGTGACGCTCCTGGAGCCGGACTGGCGCGCGTCGCTGCGCCGCGCGCTCGAGGGGCCCGCGCGGCGCGAGCGCGCGCCGTGGGAGCCCGCCGCGCCGGACGACCGCTGGGACGCGCGGCGCCCGCGTTCTTCGGGCGACGCGTCTGTGTCTCCGACGATGGACCGACAGGTCACGGGCGTCACGGGCATCTACGTCGACGACGAGTGGGTCCAATTCATGGACGACGAGACGCGGTGCTACTTCTACTACAGCACGCTCACGGGGCGCACGAAGTGGCAGCGGCCGGGCAACGCCGTCGCGTCGCCCCTGGAGCGCCGCGGCGGCGGCTCCGCGCTCGCGCGGGGCGCGCCGGCGCCGCCGCGGCCCTGGTCGCCGCCGGGATCGGCCGCGGGCCGGCCGCCGGCGCCCGCCGCGGCCGGGAACGGCCACATGCGCGCGACGCGGGGCGTCGTCCAGTGCGGCGCCCGGGACACGTCCTCCTTCGCGCCGGACAGCTTCCTCTAATGGAACTTCTTAAGCCGGAGACGTTCAACATGGGCTGAACTTGCCCTGCAACCTCCTTTTACGCAACGATTGCTTCGGGCTGCTCCCTTGCGCTGGCGGTATGGGCGCGGCGGTGGCGGCGGTCCCCGCCGGCGTGCGCTGACCATACACGATGCCGAAGCTCGTGCTCGAGCCAATAAAAGCGGAGAAGCCCAAAAAGAAGAAGAAGAAGCGCGAGGCGCCCGGCGAGAACCACTTCGCGGACCGCCAGGCGCGCATCGACGAGTACAACCGCATCCAGGCGCTGACGGACGTCGAGGAGGCGGCCCTCAAGCGCGAGCTCCGGGAGAAGGAGGTCGCCGCGGTCGTCGAGAAGGAGACGCGGGAGAAGGAGGAGGCCAAGGCCGCGAAGCGGAACGCCGCGGACGCGGCGAAGCGGCACCGGCCGACGTTCGTGCGCACGCTCGACCTCAAGCACTACGCCGAGGTCAAGTGGCGGCGCATGTCCGTGCTCGCGGGCCTCGAGAAGGACGCCGGGAGCGGCAAGTCGAAGAAGCTCGGCTACGTCTACGACCAGGTGAGCCGCGGCAAGCTCTGCCTCGACAAGCACCAGACCATCCAGTTCTTCGAGAAGATCAACGGCGTCTCGCCGCCCGACGACGCCCTCGTCCACATCGGCGTCATCAAGCCCAACGGCAAGCTCAAGCACGGCCTCCCCCGGGACCAGCTCGACGACGTCGTCGCCAACTACAAGGAGTACATGGACAAGCGCAAGGACACGAAGAAGCGCCACAAGGCCTGGGTCGAGCAGTTCACGCTCTTCGACGTCGGCGAGAAGGGCTGGCTCGACGAGGCGGAGACGGAGAAGATGGTCTGCGCGGCGACAAAGACGCGGCGGCCCGACGAGTGGGCGCTCCGCAAGGCCTACAACCAGGTCGGCGGCAAGGCGCTCCGGTCGGGGGACGTCGAGGCCATGGAGGAGAAGGAACTCATCATGCAGTACGCGCCGGCCTTCCTCGACGCGTACGTGGAGATCATCGAGCCGGACAAGCTCCGCAAGCAGGAGAAGTTCGACCGCATCATGAACGTCCTGTCGTGCTGCTTCAAGCGCAAGAAGAAGAAAAAGGCCGCGGTCTACGCCGCCGACGGGCTGATGAACCCCGTAAAATTGAAGCACTAGGACGATGGTCGGTTCCCCCCCAACGGCTCGAGGGACGGATTGCATATCCGCTTCAACGTTTCCTCTCGACGTTTCCCTCTCGGCTCGGCTCAGCGCTTGGGCTGTGTGCTGCCCGGCGCAGCCCTTCCGCGCGACGTGCTCGCGGGCGGCGCTCCGCACCCGAGGCCGCGCGGTTCCGGTTTCGCCGACGGACGGGCGCCGCCCGGAGCGGGTGGAGCCAGGCCCGGCGCCATGACGTCGGGGGAGACGAGCGACTGGCCGCCGCCGCCGCCGGGCGGGGCGACGAGCCACCAGCGGGCCTACTTCAGCGAGCTCCTGAGCTATGGCCTCAAGCCCGAGGACGTCGTCTCCGAGAGCGTCTTCGAGATGGAGGACATGAAGACCCAGAAGCCGCCGCTCGCGGCCGCGTTCGCGGCCGACGGCGCGCTCGCGGACGTGCGGCCGACGAACGTGAGCGAGCTCGCCTTCGACAACCACGCCATCGAGCCCAAGGTCATCACGGCCTACAAGCCCAAGCCCGGCGGCATGCCGCGCAAGCTCGAGATCGAGCGGCGCAAGCGGCTCTACGCGGCGCAGGACATCGAGACGCTGCTCATGGCCAAGGGCATCGACTACAGCGTGCCCTACAGCTCCCAGCTGTTGGGCGGCAAGGGCGACGAGGGCGACGTGCCGCCGGGGTCGGCGCTGCCCCTGATCGTCTTCGACAACGGCGACTTCGAGGTCCACACGGCGGACGCGTGGCTCGCGATGGGCACGGACGACGCGGGCAACCAGCAGGGCCTGCCCTGCCGCGCGCTCCACATGCGCGACGAGGCGACGGAGCAGGGCGTCTGGCGCCGGGGCAAGGTCGTGTCCTACGACGCCGCCGCGGAGCGCTTCGGCGTCGCGTGGGACCCGGACGAGGGCGCGGCGCCGGAGACGGAGCCCGTCGAGCCGACGCCCGTGCACCGCATGCACATCTGCTTCGTCGCCGAGGACCCGTTTGTGTTCGTGGAGCGCGTCACGGACGCCCACGCGCGGCGCCGCGACGCCGAGGCCGTGCTGCTCCACAACCTGTACGTCGACTGCATGCCGACGGAGGGCACGAAGCCGCTGGACTCGGAGCTCTGCGGCCGCATCTTAGCCTTGGCCATCAACACGAAGGCGCTGCGGCGCACGGCCCTCGAGACGTCGCGCGTCATCGCCGAGGTGAACACGGACTACACGCGGACGCTCAACAAGATCGTCTTCCGGGCGACGCACGCCGCGGAGGGCGACACGAACGAGCTCCTGCGGGCTATTGTATTGCCCCGCGAGGAGGCGAAGCCGCCGCCGCGGCGCCAGGGGACCATCGCGCTGCCGCCGGGCTACGACTTCGGCGTGGCCTACAAGGAGTTCCGCTTCCACTCGTGCCTCACGCGGCCCGAGATCATCAAGATCGTCGTCAACGTGAAGCAGGAGTGCCTGAAGGTCATGGCCCTGAGCTTCTTCAACTTCCTCACGAAGTCCGTGCGCGTCGAGGAGTTCGCGAACACGCAGCACGAGGCGACGCAGGCCGTCGCGGGCCGGCTCCGGGAAAGCTGGCCGTCGAACGTCTGCGGCCACGTGCGCCAGCAGCTCAAGGACGTCAAGAAGGGCTGGTTCAACCTCGAGGAGGCGAACAACGAGGTCTACGCCTTCTCCAAGCTGAAGAAGTTCCTGCAGTTCGTCAACTTCATGATGCAGGACTCGATGCGGTATTTAGTGGAAGACAGCATCCGCGCGTACGCGGCCTACCTCATCCGCGCCTGCGACTGCGACGTCGAGGTGCGCGGCTCCAACGACGTCACGACGACCTACCCGACGGCGGGCGTCGCGTCCAAGGCGAAGCGGCTGCCCCTGTTCCTCATCGACATCGTCATCGTCGGCGAGGGCGACGACAAAACCTTAGGCTACTCGTCGAACCTCGCGGCCTTCGAGGAGATCCCGTTGAAGCACTTCGACCAGGCCATCATCCAGACCCAGTCCATCGTCCAGGTCGAGCGCCGCGTGATGACGCGGCTCTTCTGGAGCCACGACCCGATCATGACGTCCGTGCACCCCACGGAGCAGTGGGTCATCGACCTGCGGGCCGAGGTCGCGCAGACGCTGCGCGCGGCCGTCGCGCCGTTGGAGGCCTACCTGGCGACCTACGACGGGTTCCTCGAGTTCCTGCGGTTAGACGTCGACGCGTACATCGGCGACGCGGAGGCCAAGTGGGGCGGCCCGCCCCCGGGGCTGACGGAGGACGAGAAGAACGAGCTGGCGATCCCGCCCCTCGACGTGCCCGCGCTCAAGAGCCTCGCGGAGAAGCACCTCGGCGAGCAGAAGAAGGTCGAGGCGCTCATCCCGGAGACCGTCGCCGTGGGCCTCTTCGCCGTCTCGGGCAAGACCGTGGGCCGCATCCTCGCCGAGAAGCACGGCCGCATCGCGAAGATGCTGTTGGACCTCGTCGCCATCAAGACGAACCAGCACGCCGCGGACTCCACCGTGTCCTTCGGGGACATCATGCGCAAGTTGAACGCGAAGCCGACGAACATCGAGGAGCTCACGGAGCTCCGCGACTACATGGAGACGATCCCCGACGCGGTGTTTAAATTACAAAAGGTCATCGACACGTCCATGGAGAACTACGGCGTCCTCGAGGGCATCCTCTACAAGCTCGACCCGGGCGACTTCCGGCTCCGCTGGGAGGTCTTCGGCTGGCCGAAGAAGGTCGCGGACAAGTGCGAGGAGCTCGAGGAGCACTGTTTGAAACTCGAAAAGTCCTACGAGAACGACATGGAGGAGGCCCAGGGCGAGTTCCGCGAGCGCCTCCGGGGCTACATGGACGAGGTCGACAATTTAAGGACGTTCTACGACCTCAAGCTCGTGGACCAGGTCTCGGCGCACGTGCGGCGCATCAAGAAGGACCTGGCGTCCGCCGAGGACGAGGCGCGCCTCTTCAACTCGCGCGAGGCCCTCTTCAACAAGGAGGTGACGCAGTACGACCTCTTGCGCGACGTCGCGAAGAAGTTCGAGCCCTACGGCAACATGTGGGAGCAGGTCGACCACTGGCTCCAGTACCACAAGAAGTGGATGAGCGACGACTTCCTGAAGCTCGACGCCGAGGGCATCGAGACGGACACGACGACGATCTACCGCGTCCTGGTCAAGTGCGAGAAGACGTTCGAGGCGCAGAAGCTCGACGGCTGCCTCAACGTCTGCCGCACGATCCTGGGCCAGGTCAACGAGTTCCGGCCCCACGTGCCCCTCGTCATCGCCCTGCGCCAGCAGGGCATGCGCGACCGCCACTGGGAGAACCTGTCGCAGAAGATCAAGGTCGACGTGAAGCCCGACGAGTCGTACACGCTCGAGACGATCTTCGAGATGAAGCTCCAGGACCACGTCGACGTCATCACCAAGATCAGCGAGGTCGCGGGCAAGGAGTACGCCATCGAGAACTCGCTCGACACCATGGAGAAGGCCTGGAGCGACGTCACGCTCCAGATCGAGCCCTACAAGGAGACGGGCACGTCGATCTTGCGCGGCATCGACGAGTACATGGCCCTGCTGGACGAGCACATCACGACGACCCAGGCCATGACCTTCTCCGCCTTCAAGGGCCCCTTCGAGGAGCGCATCGAGAAGTGGAACACGACGCTCCAGATCGTCTCGGAGCTCATCGACGAGTGGGTCGCGGTCCAGAAGAACTGGCTCTACCTCCAGCCCATCTTCGACTCGCCGGACATCAACAAGCAGCTGCCCGTCGAGGGCAAGCGCTTCGCGACCGTGGACAAGCACTGGCGCCAGACGCTCAACAGCGCGGCGAGTGGCACGACGCTCGCGATCCTCTTCTGCAACGACCCCAAGCTTCTCGAGCGCTTCCGCGAGTCGAACAAGCTGCTGGACATGGTCCAGAAGGGCCTGAGCGACTACCTCGAGACGAAGCGCGCGGGCTTCTCCCGGTTTTATTTTCTCAGCGACGGCGACCTCCTCGAGATCCTGTCGGAGACGAAGGACCCGCGCATGGTCCAGCCCCACCTCCGCAAGTGCTTCGAGGCGCGTGCTTCCCGCGTTTCTTTTGGTTTCGTTCGCGGACCCGACACTCTTCCCCATAGGGCATCAAGTCCCTCGACTTCGAGGCGGACCTGACGATCTCGCGCATGAACTCGAGCGAGAAGGAGATCGTCGACTTCGTCGCGCCCGTGAACCCCGTGAACAAGAACATCGAGGACTGGATGGTCGAGATCAACGTCGCCATGTGCAAGGCCGTGCGCGACCACATGATCCGCGCCGTGCGCGCCTACCCGGAGACGAAGCGGACGCGGTGGATGATCGAGTGGCCGGGCCAGGTCGTGCTCAACGGGTCGCAGGTCCACTGGACGCAGGAGGTCGAGGAGATCATGGCGTCCAAGGGCAACGCGGGCATCTTCGAGTACTACGAGCAGTGCAAGTCCCAGCTCCAGGACATGGTCATCCTCATCCGCACGGACCTGTCCAAGGGCCAGCGGACGACCGTCGGCGCGCTCGCGGTCATCGACGTGCACGCGCGCGACGTCATGAAGGCCATGGCCGACGCGGGCGTGTCGTCCTGCACGGACTTCGACTGGCAGTCGCAGATGCGCTTCTACTGGGAGGGCGACGACGCGTCGGGCGACCTCTGGGTCAAGCAGGTCGAGTCGAAGCGCGCCTACGGCTACGAGTACCTGGGCAACTCCTTCCGCCTCGTCATCACGCCGCTCACGGACAAGTGCTACATCACGATCATGGGCGCGCTGCAGATGATCCTCGGCGGCGCGCCCGCGGGGCCCGCGGGCACGGGCAAGACGGAGACGACGAAGGACCTCGCGAAGGCCCTCGCGAAGCAGTGCGTCGTCTTTAATTGCGCGCGCGCCGCGTCCGCGGCGCTCGATGCCATTTTTGACGTTAGCTACTCCTAGGTTCCGACGGCCTGGACTACCGCGCGATGGGCAAGTTCTTCAAGGGCCTCGCGTCCGCGGGCGCGTGGGCGTGCTTCGACGAGTTCAACCGCATCAACATCGAGGTCCTCAGCGTCATCGCCCAGCAGATCATGACGCTCCAGGGCGCCGTCCAGCGCAACGAGGAGCGCATCATGTTCGAGGACACGGACATCAACGTGAACCCGGAGTTCGCCGTCTTCATCACGATGAACCCGGGCTACGCGGGCCGCTCCGAGCTCCCGGACAACCTCGAGGCCTTGTTTAGACCCGTGGCCATGATGGTCCCCGACTACGCCCTCATCGGCGAGATCATGCTCTTCTCCTACGGCTACATGGAGAACCGCAAGTGCGCGAAGAAGATGGTCGCGACGTTCCGGCTGTGCTCCGAGCAGCTCAGCAGCCAGGACCACTACGACTACGGCATGCGCGCCGTCAAGACCGTCATCACGGCCGCGGGCAACCTGAAGCGCGCGGCGCCGGAGGAGAACGAGGAGGCGCTGCTGCTCCGCGCGCTGCAGGACGTGAACGTGCCCAAGTTCCTCGCGCACGACCTGCCGCTCTTCGACGGCATCCTGTCGGACCTCTTCCCGGGCATCACGCGGCCGCCCTTCGACTACGGGCCCCTCATCACGTGCCTCAAGGCCGCCATCAGCGAGAAGACGCTCCAGGCCGTGCCCATCTTCATCCGCAAGAACATCGAGCTCTACGAGATGATCTGCGTGCGCCACGGCCTCATGGTCGTCGGCCCGACGGGCGGCGGCAAGTCGTCGAACATCCGCACGCTCCAGCGCGCGCTGACCATGCTCAACGAGCAGAACTTCGAGGGCAACCGCTACGAGAAGGTCGACATCCACCACCTCAACCCCAAGTCCATCACCATGGGCCAGCTCTACGGCATGTTCGACGCGAACACGCACGAGTGGCAGGACGGCATCTTGGCGTCCATCGTGCGCCTCTGCATCAAGAACACGAAGCCGGACCTCCAGTGGGTGCTCTTCGACGGCCCCGTCGACGCGATCTGGATCGAGAACATGAACACGGTGCTCGACGACAACAAGAAGCTCTGCCTGACGTCCGGCGAGATCATGTCCCTGTCGGACCAGATGACGATGATGTTCGAGCCCGAGGACCTGGCCGTCGCGTCGCCCGCGACGGTGAGCCGCTGCGGCATGATCTACATGGAGCCCAAGTCGCTCGGCGCGGACCCCATCGTCCAGTCGTGGCTCCAGAAGCTCCCGGAGTCCTTCGGGGCGCCGCACAAGACCGTGCTGCAGACGCTTTTTGATACCTATTTCGGCCCCGCGGCCGCGCTGATCCGCCGGAACCTGAACGAGCCGTTCCCGACGGTCGACGGCGCGCTCCTGGACGCGCTGCTGAACCTGATGGACTGCGCCTTCGAGCCCTTCCACCCCAAGGAGGGCGTGGAGCCGAAGACGGCCGAGGACGTCGACCTCGTGGCGACGCAGATCGAGCCCATCTTCATCTTCGCGTTCATCTGGTCCGCGTGTTGTACGGTGGACACGCGGGGCCGCCAGGTCATGGACGCGTGGCTGCGCAACTTCATGTTCATGAACGACAGCAAGCGCCAGATCCCCGCGGGCGGCTTCATCTACGACTACCTCTTCGACATGGAGAAGAACGAGTGGGTGCCGTGGATGGACACGGTCGCCGGCTACGAGCACGACGCCGCGGCGAGCTTCGCGGAGCTCATCATCCCGACGCTCGACAGCGTGCGCTACACCTATCTGCTCGACACGCTGGTGACGAACGGCAAGCACGTGATGATGAGCGGCCCCACGGGCACGGGCAAGACGGTGAACATCTCGCGCCACTTGCAGGGCGGCTTCCCGGACTCGTACGTGCCCATCTGCATCACCTTCTCGGCGCAGACGTCGGCGAACCAGATCCAGGACCAGCTCGACGGCAAGTGCGAGAAGCGGCGCAAGGGCATCTTCGGCCCCGCGGCGGGCAAGAAGTACGTCATCTTCGTCGACGACGTGAACATGCCCATGAAGGAGGAGTACGGCGCGCAGCCGCCCATCGAGATCCTGCGCCAGTGGTTCGACAACGAGGGCTGGTACGACCGCAAGGCGCTGACGTTCCGGCGCATCATCGACGTCATCTTCGTCTGCGCGTGCGGCCCGCCCGGCGGCGGGCGCAACTCGCTGTCCGCGCGGTTCCCGCGCCACTTCAACACCGTGGGCTACACGCCCATGGAGGACAAGTCCATGCAGCTCATCTTCCAGACCATCCTGTCCAACTTTCTGACGACGAACCGCTTCGCGGACGAGATCCAGGCGCTCTGCGGCGGCGTCGTCGACGCGACGATCCTGATCTACAACACGATTTTGAGCGATTTAAGGCCGACGCCGGCGAAGAGCCACTACCAGTTCAATCTGCGGGACATCTCCAAGGTCTTCCAGGGCGTGCTGATGGTCACGGCGCGCAACGTGAAGACCGCGCGCGACTTCGTGCGCTTGTTTACGCACGAGAACCAGCGCATCTTCGGCGACCGGCTCATCAACGCGGAGGACCACGCGTGGTTCGACGAGCTCATCTTGGCCGCCGCGGGCAAGCACTGCGGCGAGGACCACAAGGCGTCCATCGAGTACCCCATCATCTTCGGCGACTTCATGGTCCCGGGCGCGGACCCGCGGCTCTACGAGGAGGTCAAGGACATGGCGCAGCTCCAGCCGACGATCGAGGAGTACCTGACGGAGTACAACCAGGACTCGAAGCAGCCCATGCACCTCGTCATGTTCATGGACGCCATCTCCCACGTGGCCCGCATCACGCGCGTCATGCGCCAGCCCAAGGGCAACGTGCTGCTCCTGGGCGTCGGCGGCTCGGGCCGCCAGTCGCTCACGCGGCTCGCGACGTTCATGTGCGACTACAAGATCTCCCAGATCGAGATCACCAAGGGCTTCGGCATGTCGGAGTGGCGCGAGGCGCTGAAGGAGGTGCTGCTGCTCGCGGGCATCAAGGCGCAGCCCGTCGTCTTCCTCTTCTCGGACACGCAGATCGTCTTCGAGTCCATGCTCGAGGACATCAACAACGTGCTCAACACGGGCGACGTGCCCAACATCTACGCCGTCGAGGACATGGACAACATCATGACGACGTGCAAGCAGGACTGCGTCCGCAAGCGCATCCAGCCGACGAAGCTCAACATCTTCGCGCAGTTCATCCAGCGCGTCATGGCCAACATCCACCTCGTGCTCTGCATGTCGCCCCTCGGCGAGGCCTTCCGCACGCGCCTCCGCAAGTTCCCGTCCATCGTCAACTGTGGGCGAGCCGCGTCCCCTGGGCTCGCCCCCCGCCCCGCCCCGCCCCGTCTCCCCCGCTCGAAACCCCCGCGCGCGCCGCAGGCTGCACGATCGACTGGTTCGCGGAGTGGCCCGAGGAGGCGCTCCAGTCCGTCGCGACGCGGTCCATGACGGAGACGGACCTGAAATTGGAGGAGCACCTCCAGTCCGTCGTGACCTTCGTCAAGCACGCGCACATGTCCGTCGCGCGCAAGTCCGAGACGTTCCTCTCGGAGCTCGGCCGCCACAACTACGTGACGCCGACGTCCTACCTCGAGCTGCTCTCGACCTACAACCAGGTCCTGGGCTTGAAGCGCGACGAGGTCGGCACGCTCAAGAACCGGCTCCAGGTCGGCCTCGACAAGCTCATCTCGACGGCGACGCAGGTCGAGGCGCTCCAGGTGCAGCTCACGGACATGGAGCCCAAGCTCATCAAGACCCAGGCCGAGGTCGAGCAGATGATCATCCACATCGACGCCGACAAGAAGGACGCGGCGGAGACGCAGAAGGTCGTCGCCGCGGAGGAGGCGTCCGCGCGCGAGAAGGAGGCGGAGACGCAGGCCATCGCCGACGACGCGCAGAAGGACCTGGACGAGGCCCTGCCCGCCCTCGACGAGGCCGTCAAGTGCCTGAATTCGCTGAAGAAGAGCGACATCGACGAGGTCAAGACCATGGGCAAGCCGCCCTTTGGCGTGAAGCTGACGATGGAGGCGTGCTGCATCATGTTCGGTGTGAAGCCCGAGATGGAGAAGGACCCCGCGAACCCGGGCAAGAAGATCATGAACTACTTCAAGGCGGCCCAGAAGGAGGTGCTGAGTCTAGGCGCCAAGCTCATCGACAAGATGAAGGCCTACGACAAGGACAACATCCCGACGAAGATCATCTCGCAGATCGCGCCGTACATCGCGATGGAGGAGTTCCAGCCCTCCGTCATCGAGAAGGCCTCCAAGGCCTGCACGGCCATGTGCATGTGGGTGCGCGCCATGCACAAGTACCACGAGGTGTCCGTCATGGTCGAGCCGAAGAAGAAGCTTTTGGCGGAGGCGACGGAGTCGCTGAAGATCACGCAGGCGGCCCTCGCGGTGGCCCAGGGCACGCTGAGCGAGGTCATGCAGAAGATCGCGCGCCTCGAGTCGGAGTTCAACGACGCCAACGCGAAGAAGGAGCAGCTGAAGAAGGACGTCGACGAGTGCCGCGCGCGCCTCGACCGCGCGCAGAAGCTCATCGGCGGTCTCGGCGGCGAGCGGAGCCGCTGGACCGAGTCCTGCGCCAAGCTCGAGCTCGACTACACGTCCCTCATCGGCGACTCCCTCATCTCCTCGGCGACGATCGCCTACAGCGGCCCCTTCACGCCCGACTTCCGCAAGGAGCTCACGCGCGACTGGCAGGACACGCTCCGCGAGCTCCAGCTGCCCCACACGGAGGGCTGCGACATCCGCCAGACCCTCGCCGACGCCGTCGCCATCCGCACCTGGACCATCTGCGGCCTGCCCCAGGACGCGTCCTCCGTGGAGAACGGCATCATCATGTCGCGCGCGAGGCGTTTTCCCTTGCTCATCGACCCCCAGGGCCAGGCGAACCGCTTCATCAAGAACATGGGCAAGGACCCCCACCTCGCGGAGAACGGCATCGAGACGACGAAGCTCACGGAGAAGAACTTCCTGCGGACCCTCGAGAACGCGGTGCGCTTCGGCCGCTGGGTGCTCCTCGAGAACGTCGGCGAGACGCTCGACGCCGCGCTCGAGCCGCTGCTCCTCCAGCAGAAGTTCCTCCAGGGCGGCACGGAGATGATCAAGATCGGCGACTCCACGATCCCCTGGAACGACTCGTTCAAGTTCTTCATGACGACGAAGATGCCGAACCCGCACTACGCGCCCGAGGTCTGCGTCAAGGTGTCTTTGCTGAACTTCGCGATCACGCCCGTGGGCCTGGAGGACCAGCTCCTGGGCGTCGTCGTCGTCGAGGAGCGGCCGGACATGGAGGAGAAGAAGAACTCGCTCGTGGTGGCGAACGCGTCGATGAAGAAGGAGCTCAAGGAGATCGAGGACAAGATTTTGTACATGCTCTCGAACTCGACGGGCAACATCCTCGACGACCACGAGCTCATCGAGACGCTCGCGTCGTCGAAGAAGACGTCCCAGGAGATCACGGCCAAGGTCGCCGAGGCCGAGACGACGGAGCGCGAGATCGACACGAGCCGCGAGCGCTACCGCCCCGTGGCCTACCGCGCGACGATCCTGTACTTCTCCGTCGTCGGCCTCGCCGTCGTCGACCCCATGTACCAGTACTCGCTCCAGTGGTTCACGGCGCTCTTCGTGGCGGCGATCCGCCTCGCGGACGCGAACGACGACCTCGAGGCGCGCCTGGAGATTTTGAACGACTTCTTCACGTACTACGTCTACGTCAACGTCTGCCGGTCGCTCTTCGAGAAGGACAAGCTCCTCCTGTCCTTCCTCATGACGATCAAGATCCTCGAGGGCGCGGGCGACATCGACCCCGTCGAGTGGCGCTTCCTCATCTCGGGCAAGGCGCCGAACCCGAAGACCGCGGAGAACCCCGCGCCGGAGGGCGCGCCGAGCGGCTGGCTCGACGGCCGCATGTGGTCCGAGGTTTTGATGCTCGGGGGCATGGAGAAGTTCGCGGGCTTCGAGAAGGACTTCGGGACCTACATCGACGAGTGGCGCAAGTACTACGACCACATCGAGCCCCACAAGGTCGCGCTCCCGGCCAAGTGGGAGTTCACCCTGAACTCGTTCCAGAAGCTCATGGTGCTCCGCGCGCTCCGCGCGGACAAGATCCCCGACGGCGTCATGAACTACGTCATCGAGAAGCTCGGCCAGCGCTTCATCGAGCCGCCGCCCTTCAACCTGCCGGCCTGCTACAAGGACTCGTCGAACCTGACGCCCTTGATCTTCGTGCTCACGAAGGGCAGCGACCCGACGAAGGCGTTCAATTTGTTCTGCGCGGAGATGCGCTTCGACAAGAAGGTGAAGAAGCTGTCCCTGGGCCAGGGCCAGGGCACGAAGGCGACGAAGATGATCGAGGAGGCGACGCAGAAGGGGTCCTGGGTCTACCTCCAGAACTGCCACCTCTTCATCTCCTGGCTCACGGAGCTCGAGCGCCTCTGCGACGGGCTGAGCCCCGACGCGACGCACAAGGACTTTCGGCTCTGGCTCACGTCCATGCCCTGCGGCGACTTCCCCGTGTCCATCCTCCAGAACGGCGTCAAGATGACGAACGAGCCGCCCAAGGGCCTCAAGGCGAACTTGAAATCGGTCTTCTTCAAGCTCGACGACGCGAAGCTCTCCGTGACGTCCAAGCCCGAGGCCTACCGCAAGCTGCTCTTCGCCCTCGTCTTCTTCCACGCGTCCGCGCAGGAGCGGCGCAAGTTCGGGCCTTTAGGGTGGAACGTGCCCTACGAGTTCAACGAGACGGATCTGGACATCTCCCGGGGCCAGCTCGAGATGTTCCTCGACTCCTACGAGTACATCCCCTACCGCGTCCTCTGCTTCCTGACGTCCTACATCAACTACGGCGGCCGCGTGACGGACTACATCGATTTAAGGACGATCGACGTCATCATGAAGTCGTTCTACAACGAGCGCATCTTCGAGAAGGACTTCTGCTTCGACCCGGAGAAGATCTATAAATCCATCGACCCGGACCCGGAGAGCCCCCACGCGTCCTACATGGAGTACATCGAGTCGCTGCCGCTCACGGCGGGCCCGTCGATCTTCGGCATGCACGAGAACGCGAACATCTCCTGCGCCTTCAACGAGGCCTTCAAGATGTTCGACACGCTGCTCAGCCTCGCGTCGTCCGGCGGCGGCGGCGGCGGCGGCGGCGGCTCCGAGGAGCTCATTGCGCGCGAGGTCGACGACATCACGGCCAAGCTCGAGAAGCGCGGCTTGTTCGACGTCCAGGCGATCCAGATGCAGTACCCCGTCGTCTACGAGGAGTCCATGAACACGGTGCTGGCCCAGGAGTGCATCCGCTACAACAAGCTCATCACGGTCATGGAGCTCACGCTCCCGGAGCTCGCGAAGGCGCTCCAGGGCTTGGTCGTCATGTCGAACGAGCTCGAGTCCATGGGCAACAGCATCGCCGTCGCCGCCGTGCCGTCGGCCTGGGAGTCCAAGGCCTACCCGTCGCTCAAGCCGCTGACGCCCTGGGTCGACGACCTCATGCAGCGCCTCGACTTCGTGCACACGTGGATCGACGCGGGCATCCCCATCACGTTCTGGATCAGCGGCTTCTACTTCCCCCAGGCCTTCCTCACGGGGTCCATGCAGAACTTCGCGCGGTCGAAGCAGCTGCCCATCGACACCATCTCCTTCGACTTCATCATGCTCGACACGTTCAGCCCCGAGAGCATCAAGGAGAAGCCCGCGGACGGCGTCTACATCCGCGGCCTCTTCCTCGAGGGCGCGCGCTGGGACCCGGACATCCGCTCCCTCAACGACTCGCGCCCGAAGCAGCTCTACTCGCCGGCGCCCATCATGCACCTCAGCCCCGTCAAGGACCGCGTCGACCCGACGGGCGGCATCTACCGGTGCCCGATCTACAAGGTCCTCTCGAGGCGCGGCGTGCTCTCGACGACGGGCCACAGTACGAACTTCGTCATGTGGATCGAGATCCCCTCGAACAGGGAAGACGGCAAGAACAACCTCGGGCAGGCCGACCAGCTCACCTGGGCCAAGGGCGGCGTCGGCGCGTTCTGCTCGCTCAAGTTCTAGGCGCGCGTAATTTACCCGACGTCCACCGGGGAGGCCCGCTCGCCCGCCGAGGCGTGGGGCGCATTCGGCTCGAAGCCCGCGGCGAGCGTCGCCACGAGGAGGCTCGGCGTGAGCACGCGGACCTCGTCGTCCGCGGCGAGGGGCGCCGCGTCGACGTAGCCGCCGTGCGTCCAGCGGTGGAGCCGCCCGCGCCATTTGAGCCACGCGGAGTCGTCCGCGCTCCGTAGGACGAAGGCGCCGTCGGGCAGCGCCGCCGGCGCCGCGGCGGGCAGCCGGCGCGCGAGGCGCTCGTCGTGGAGCGCGGCGTCGATCGATCCCGCGGTCCACTGGCCGTTCGGATGCGCCGCGCGCCAGCACGCGAGGAAGCGCGTGAAATCGGCCCGCCGGCAGCACGCGCAGGGCCGATGTCCCGCCGCCATGCTCGTCGGCTCGTCCAGGAAGAAGAGCTCGGTGTAGCGCCGCGGCGCCATGAGCGTCCGCTTCCTCCCGTTGAAGGCGCGGTTGTCGTCGCGCTGCACCTTTCGCGTGCGATCGACGCGCAATCGGCACGACAGCCACATCTTGCCGCGGTGCTGGCGCACGAGGTTGCGACGGTCGTCGTGGAGGACGCCTCGGTTCCCGAACATGGCCGTCGGATCCGGATAGCGCTCCGCAGTGCGCACGATGGCGCCATGCGGCGTGACTCGGTTCTGCAACGGGCGCGGCGGCGCGGTCCGCAGCGGTTGCTCTTCCTCGGGTGTGCGCGGCCTCTTCATTACACCTTACGCAGAGCTACATCGTCAGGGCAGCTTGACAGTTTCAAGTTCAGCGACAACGTCGGCCAGACTCCCTCACAAGTGATGGTGTGATCGACGGAATAGACTGGATGTAAATGGCACCGCCGCGCTTGGTCGTCGCAACGCTCGCGGCGTCGGCGTCCGCGCTCGTCGCGTACGCGCTCGTGGCGCGGAACCGGCGCCGCGCGCGCGAGCGTCAGCGCCGCAGCGGTGGTCTGTCGTTGGAAGACGCCTTCGGAGAGGTGATGACACTCTCGCCGAGCCGGACCTACCGGCTCCTCGATGGTGCCGGTGGCAGCACGCTCGTCGTGTGCGTGCACGGCCTCACCGGCGACTCGCGCCAGTTCTGCTACCTGGCGCCGCTCCTCGCTTCGGCCGAGGGCGTCGCGGCCGTCGCGTGCGTCGACCTGCCCGGCCACGGCGCGTCGTCGTGCGCCGACCCCTGGCGCGACGACGTCGGCGACGCCGCCGTCGAATCCATCGCCGCCGTCGTCGCCGACGCCGCGACGCGGTCGCGCGCGGCGGACCTCGTCGTCGTCGGCTTCTCGATGGGCACGCTCCACGCGACGCGCTACGCGGACGCCGTCCTCGGCGGCGCCGCTCGCGGGTCTCGCGCTCATCTGCCCCGTGCTCGACACGCTCGGGGACTCGTCTCTCGAGCGGGCCTTCGTCGCGTCGCCGCTCTTTCGGATCGGCTGGTCGGGCCTCGACCGCGGCGCGCCCTACGTCGTCGCATCGCAGGCCGGGGACTTCGAGAAGGCCCTGGCGGTCGGCGCCCACGGGGCCTACGCGCGGCAGGCCGAGCGCCACGTCGCGCAGCAGGTCCGCGGCAACGCCGGCTACGTGGACCGCGTCGGCGCGGAGATCCGCCACCTCCTGAGCGGCGAGCCCGGCGACGCGACGTTCCTCCAGGACGCGCTCGCGAGCGTGATCCGCCGGCCCGGGAGGCCCAAGCTCCTCCTCGTCTACGGCGCGGACGACACCGTCGTCGGCGGCGGGATCGTGTCGCACGACGAGGACGCGCTCCGGGCCGCGGCGGCCGTCGTCGTGCTCGACGGCGCGGGCCACAAGCCCATCATGACGCACCCACAAGGGGTCCTCGACGCGCTGCGCGCGCACGTCTTGTAAGAGTCAGATGGTATTAGTTCCCAGGCTGGCGGGACAGGATATATTTCCATTTGAGTCCGTCATGACATCCATCATCGAGGGCATTGATAATAAAGGCCGGCTGCCTGCGTACGACGAGTGGAGGACGTTTAGAGTCCCATCCAGGAGGACCGAACACATCATCCGCTTGAAAATCCTTCAAGCGCGGCTTCCGAAACAGAAGCGATCCCGATCGCAGCCTGTCCCTGTCGTTCCCTGTGTCCCAGTCGACAGCGCAGATATTTCCCTTTAGTTCGACGTAAATCTTCGCGTTCTCGTCGGGGAGCAGCAACCGCGCCGTCGAATTCCGCGGGATGCGAATTTTGTTCGACTTGATGTCGTTCTCTGTGATTCGTTGCGTTAACGACTTGTAGTCGTTCTCTGTGATTGGTTGCGTTAACGCGACATCGAGCTCATCGAAGTTCCGCTTGCGCGTTTCGTCCGGAGCCGCCGCGGCGGCCGGCCCGGGGAGCTCAGGTTCGTTGGCAGCCATGGGTTCATCGGGAACCGCGGGCTCGGCAGGCGCGGCGGTTTCGGCGGGAGCGGCGGGCTCGGGCGTGGTATTTCCCTCGAGCTCGGCGATGCGCGCCGCCTGTTCCTTGATGATCTCCTCCTTCTGCTCGAGTGTCTTCTGCAGCGCAGCCTTCTCCTCCTTGAGCGTGGCTATCTCATCCTTCTGCTTCTCGATGAAAGCGTGGGCGTACTTGCGCGCGTCCTCTTCGTCGAGCTTCTCCTCTTTGATCACGACGCGCTCTTGCTGCGCCTCGTCGAGGAGGCGGAGGCCGGCATTCAGAGGCGCGAGATCCTGCGGCCCGTCGGCTTCGATGTCTTGCAGAGCCATTGTCGGGCTGCTTCCAAACTGACAAGTCAATGTTGCCGTAATCGGAGGACGCAGCCCGCGCGATGGAGCCCCTGTCGCAGGACGAGGTCGCGCCGCTGTCTGGAGGCGAGCCTCGGCCACGTTCCGCGCGGTCCCGGCCGCGCAAGGTGCAGATGGTCGTCGTGGGCCTCGCGGTCTGCGCCGGCGCCGCCGCGGCCCTCGGCGTCGCGGCGCTCTACGAGACGGCGGCGGCGTCGAACCTCGCGGAGACGCCCGTGGAGCTGCGCGTGTCCAACGCGTACGAGCGCCGCCTGGGCGCGCCCATCGGCGACGGCTGGTACCCCTTCGAGCGCCTCGTCGAGGCGCACAAGGCCACGCGGCTCACGCTCGACAACGTCGCGTCGGACGAGGTCGTCGAGTGGACCGCGACGCACGAGGACGAGGCCGCGCCCATGTTCCGCGCCACGGGCGGCCAGGAGGTCGAGGTGACGTTCACGCGCGTCGGCGCGCACCGCGTCGAGGCGCGGCGCGTGGCCAAGGGCGCGCTCGCGGCGTTTAACGTCACGTGCCGCTACGTGCGCCGCGAGTTGCGCGACCTCACGGACTTCGACCGCAACGCCTACTTCGACGCCATGGAGGTCGTCTACACGACGGAGCAGGAGCTCGGCGTGAAATTGTACGGCGAGAACTTCAAGTCCGCCGCGTGGCTCGTCCGGGAGCACCTCTACGGCGCCGCGGACCGCGAGTGCGACCACTGGCACGACGACGCGGGCTTTCTGAACCACCACGTGGGCATCACGCTCCAGTTCGAGAGCTCCCTGCGATCCGTGAACCCGGAGGTCTGCTCCCACTACTGGGACTACACCATCGACGCCGCGGAGAGCGGCGACCACTTCGACTACGTCGAATCGCGGATTTTCCGCGACGAGTGGTTCGGGAGCGCGAACCCGAACCGCAGCGACCACGCCATCGCCCACGGCCGCTGGGCCTTCACGCACGTGATGAACGCGGCGACGTCCTTCAGCAACGTGACGAACCCCTACGGCCTGCTCCGGAGCCCCTGGAACACGAACCCGACGCCGTACGTCGCGCGGAGCCGCTACGTGCTCGGCGTCAAGGACGCCTTCTACACGCTGCCCAAGTGCGGCGCCTTCCAGGACTACCTGACGCCGACGGAGAGCGACGGCGCCATCAGCCTGGGCGAGGTCATGAACGCTTTCAACGGCGAGCTCCACGGGCCCGTGCACATCATGACGGGCGGCCACTGGCACATCTCCGACGCCATCGACGCGAAGATGCACGCGGCGGCGGCGGCGGACAAGGAGTACTCGCCGGACCAGATGCTGCTCGGGTCCAAGTTCATGTGGCGCCAGGGCTACGTCCGCTGCCCGGCGACGTGCTCGACGGACACGCCCGAGTCCGAGTGCACCTGCTCCTGCCCCTCGTCGGTGATCGGCGAGCGGAATTCGCTGGACATCCTCAACGACGTGGGCTTCACGACGATCTACTCGCTCTACGACCAGCAGCTCATCGAGGGCGTCGGTTTGGACTACGACGAGATCCTCGACATGCTCTGCCACGTGGGCCACGCGGGCGAGATGTTCACGTCGGCCGCGCCCTACGACCCCCTCTTCTGGGTGCTCCACGGCGCGGCGGAGCGCTTCATCCAGCTCGTCCGCCTCATGAGCGCCAAGGGGCTCCTCACGCTCGACGACTCGTGGTCCTACGACCACTCGCAGAACATCCTGAGCGACACGCACACGGTCTGCGACTGGGCGGGCGTCGACGCGGAGGTCGGCATGCCGACCTGCACCAAGGGCGTCACCTGCCCGGGCCACAAGGCCGACGACCTCCTGCCCTTCGAGCGCGTCCTCGGCGCCAAGGGCGACGCCTACTTCACGAACGCGGACTTCTGGGACGCGATCGAGCCGTCCTCGAACATCCTCCCCTACGTCTACGACAAGCTCACGACGTGGCCGGGCTGCGCCGGCGGCACGCTGCTCGACATCACGGGCCACACCGACGACGGCAGCCACGACCGCGTCTAGGTTTCGCGTAAAACTGGCTACGTTGAAGTGCAAGCTCGCCGACTTGACTCTCCTGACGACGCGTTTCGAGCTGCTGTGTGCGACCGCTGCGAGCACTGCTGCGAGCCGCAACGCTGCCAGGGACCGCTGCGAGCACGGCTGCGAGCGCTGCCGCAGCACGGCTGCATCCTGCGAAACCGGTACTGCAAATACACTGCGCCCATTGGCTGCCAGGACGGCTGCGCGCACTGCACGAGCATGTTGTTGTGCACGCTGCTCTTGCTCGTCAAGTCCGCATCCTCCCTGACGAGCGCTGCGCTGCGCGTCGAGCTCTCCGCGCTGCGGACGTCCATGGAGCGCGACGACGGCAAGACCGTCCACTCCGCCGCGGCGGCGCGCGGCGTCTCCGTGCGCGACCTCGTGCAGCGGTCCATCCTCGCGTCGCGCTACAAGCTCGCGCTCGACGCCTGCGGCATCGGCGCCAGCACCGTCTGCGCCGGCCGGGGCCTCTTCGCGCTCCGCGACGTCGAGGCGGGCGAGCTCCTCACGATCTACCCGGCCGACGCCTTGATCACCTTCGATCCGGCGCGCACGAAGCGGGGCGTCATGTGGGCCGAGCACGTGCCGGAAAGCCTGCGCGACGCCGCCAAGCTCGCCGACGTCTGGGTCGAGTACGAATTGGCGCCGTACGAGAAGAGCGAGACGGGCTATCTCTACTCGATCATCGGCATCCCGGACCTCGACGGAGACGCGGCCTACGCGGGCCACTTCATCAACGACGGCGCGGCCCTCGTCGCCGAGGGCGCCGCCGCGCTGGACCGCTACCGCGCGGACTCGGCGAGCGCCGCGAACGCCGACTTCGAGGCCCTCGAGGAGCTCCACTGCGGCGTCGTCGCCACGCGGCGCATCGCCGAGGGCGAAGAGATCCTCGCCAGCTACGGCGCCAACTACTGGGAGAGCCGCCTCTGATCATCGACATTGCCACACCGATCATCGACATCGCGACGCGACCGCGACCGCCACGACCGAACCCGAAACGACATCGACCGACACGCGACCATCGACATCGACATCGACACGCACCCGGAACCGCCCGCCCTAATCGTTGACCCATCCTTGATGAGGGGAGTCCATCTGTCCCCTGTGCATGACGTTGCATGGCTCCTGTGGCGAAAACCGACTTGAAGAGCGAGCGGAGCCACTCACGCACGAGGCCTCGCAATCTCCTCGCACGGCTGGAAACTGTGAGAGCTTCTCTCGCCCTGTGGACCGCTCGGCGACGGTGGAGCTCCGGTGTACTCGGGGCACGAAGACGCATGGACGCCGAACTCTCGCAGACGGACTGGTTCGGGCCGCCGCCACCGGCCGTGGACCCCGCGCCGACGCCCACGGGCGGCGTCCGCGGCCCAAACATCTACGGTAGAACATTAACACGGCGCAGACGCATCGTGCTCTACGACCGGACCCCGGAACGCGTGCAGTCGCGCTTCGTCAAATTCACGCATTCCGAGGAAGGAGCCCAAGTCTTTGACGGCTTCAAGACCTTCGCGCTCAACTGGACGCTTTCGTTGCTCGCGGACGTCGCCGCGGGCGTCGCGGACTGGGACGCGTTTTTGGCCGAGAAGGACCGCGCCTTCGACAAAGCCGTGCGCGCCTGCTTCCCGAATTGGCAGTTCCGGAGCCGCCTCCTCGTCGAGTGGTGCGCGACGGCGAGCGGCCCCTTCGCGCTCCTCGCGCGGCAGACGCGGTCACGGGCGCGCGCCGTCCTCGCGCGGCGGTCGACGCGCCAGCGCGTCCTCGGCGCCGTGCTCCCCGTGTGCCCCGCCGTCGCCGTCGCGGACTTCCTCTGCGGCGACGCGCGGGTCATCGAGGTCCGCGTCTTCGCCGAGCACGTGTTGCTCGGCTCGTTCCTGCACCGAAAGCTCGCGGAGGCGCTCGGGCTTTTGGGCGCGCGCGTCATGCCGTTCTGCGCGGCGCTGAGTGCTTTCGCCGAGGGCTACGTCGCCGACCGGCCCCGCGTCGACTTCGACGGCATCCTCGCCAAGGACAAGACGACGCTGAGCAAGCGCGCGTGCCGCCGGATCCTCCGCTGCGACGCGCGCCATCGCTACTAGGAATTACCACGGCCGTTGCTTCCGCCGCGTCGTCGGGCTGTCGAGCTCCTCCTCGACGTCCGGGGCGGGGTCGCTCCGGACGCGCCGCGGCGGCGTCGCCGGCGGCGTCGCGTCGACGGCGCTGTACGCGGACCGCGGCGCGGGCGCGGGCGGCCGCGGGCCGCCGACGACCGCGAGGAGCCCCGTGTCGAGCGCGAGCACGAAGGGGCAGATCTCCGTGACGAGGAAGAGGCCGACGATGGCCACCGTGCCGACCTGGGGCGTGTCGCGGAGCACGTCCGCGAAGCCCTCCTCGAAGACGACGACGCCCACGGCGCCGCCCCACAAACACCGCCCCACGCCCCAGCAGACGAGGACGCGGCTCAGGTGGTCCCGGCGCGCGGCGCCCCGCGGCGCCATGGGGAAGCCCGCGAAGCGGAAGGAGAGGACCACGTAGACGACCGCGTGCGCGACCGGCAGCGCGACGGCGACGACCGCGAGCGCGAGGTAGAGCAGCCGCACGCCGTCGACGCGCCAGGAGTCGAAGAAGACCGCCGCGTAGAGCAGGGTCTGCGACCCGTAGAGGAGCACGTTGAAGCAGAGGTAGACGACGCGCCAGTTGCGCCGGTAACTCCGCGGGTCGAGCCAGTGGCTCCGCGCCTCCAGGAAGCCCTCGAACCAGACCACGAGCAACAAGCCGTACGTCGACACGACGATGAAGTCCGGCAGGTCGAAGAGCAGCACGACGCTCTTCGCGTAGTACTCGAGGCCCGCGGCGCCCGACGGGCTCGAGGGCAGCTCCCGGTCGCCGCAGGCCCAGAGCGCGTAGAACCCGACGAAGCACGCGAGCCGCAGCGCCGCCGCCGTCGTCAGGCAGAGCACGAGCTGGAAGGGCGGGCTCATGACGCGGCCGCGCACGTGGCGCCCGAGCACCGTCGCCGCGTGGGCGACGAGGCAGGCGTAGAGCATGATGAGCACGCAGAGCGTGCCCTGGAAACTCGGCTGGTTCAGCACGAGCTGGAGCACCTCCGTCTCCGGGGACATACTGCCCATCGCGTAAACTTGTTGCCTTGCCTCAAGACGAGGTCGGCGGCGTCGACTTCGGCGAGTTCACGACCTTCGTCGACCCGGCCTTCCACCGGCCCTTGCCCAAGTCCGTCGACTGCGGCCCGAAGCTCGACCTCGGCGCCGCGACGCCCGCGAAGTCGCCGCCGAAGCGCCACGACTCCCTCTTCGACGCGCTGCCGAGCATGGCCGGCCTCTTCCCGGGTTTGTATGTCGCGCACACCGGTCCAATTGCACGGGTCCCTAATTTACCGTCTCTCCGTCTTTCCTACCTCTTAATCCCGGTGGCGCCGGCCCATGAAGGCCGAGTGAGGCCGCGCGATGCTCCGTATGGCATAACATGGCTTTGGACTTTAACGCACGCGCGACGACGCTTCGAGGAGCGTCGAGGGAGCGTTTCACTGAGGAGCGGCAGGCGGCGAGCGGACGCTCGCGGCGGCGGCTGTTGCTTGGCGGCTGCAGGGCTTGGGCTGCGGCGGCGCGCGTCTGGCGCGGCTTCTTCACACGCCGTCGATGCCTTCGAAGATGTTGGCGGCGTTGTTGTGCTTGCCCATCTGGAGGAGGCGCGCTTCCACCTTCGAGCCGCCGGGGCCCATGATCGTGGCCAGGCCGTTGCGCTGCATGCGGTTGTGCGCCTTGAGCTGCATCTCCTTGGACGAGGCGCTGTAGAACTTCTGCGTCTGGTCGAAGTCCAACTCCGGTGGGACGTCGCGGTTCTCCTTCTGATTGGGGGAGTTGCCGAGGAAGTGGAAGACCGCGGCGCGGAAGTTCTCGAAGATTTCCTGCTGCTTGGCGAGTTCCGCGCGAAGCTCGCTCAGCGTGTCGTCGGTGTGCTTCTTGTCGTCGGCGCTCTTGCGGCGGAGGTCCTCGAGCTCGGCGCGCGTCGCGCGGCCGTCCCAGGCGCACCAGGCCGCCGCGAGGACGAGGCAGATGACGATCAGGCCGAGGATCGAGACGACGGCGTCCAGCGGGAGGCGGGATTCGCCGAGCGCGACGCCGGCGGCGGCGGCGGTGCAGGTGGGGAGCGCCTCCTGGGCGCCGCGCGCGGCCACGAAGAGCGCGGAGGCGACGAAGAGCACGGGGAGGAAGGCCATAGCTGAATTTTTGAGGTTGTTTTTGCCACGAAATCCAACTTCAACAAAGCGCGCCAAGAAGTTGTTGCACCTCGGGATCGGTCTCGAGCCTGCGCCTTCGCAATGTCTCTCTCTCCCCCGAACGAGCCTCAGCCATGCGCCGGGTGCGCGGCGAAGGACGCGAAGATCGCGCAGCTCACTCGCGCCTGCCACGAGCTGAAGAACCAGTACGAGAATGTTCATCAACTCGCCTCCGAGCTGAGCAATGAGAAAGACGAGCTCGAAGAGCAGCTCAAGAAAGCGAAATCGGAGGCCGCGGCCAAGATCGCGCAGCTCACCACGGATCTCGCGGTCGAGAAGGCACTCGCGAAGAAGGAGGAGAAGCGCAAGGCCGACGACAAGGCGAAGCGCGATGCCGCCAAGCAGGCCAAGGAGGCCGAGCGCCGCGACCCGTCGCCGCCGCCCCTTGCCGCGGCCGCGCCGGGCGCGCTGGGCCAGGGCGGCAAGGACCCCGAGCTCCTCGGCCTCGACGCGCGCGAGGACGCCGCGCTCGGCGCCGACGCGGCCGAGGCCGCGGCCGAGGCCAAGGCCGCGCGCGCGGATTCGCCGCCGCCCGTCGACGACGGGGCGCCGGCGGCGGAGAACCCCTTCGCCGTCGGCGACGCCGTCGAGGCGCGCCGGGCCGGCGGCCAAAAGTACTACGCCGGCCGCGTGCGCCGCTGCCCGAGCGCGGCGGCCTGCACGGTCCGCTACGACGACGGCGCCGTCGAGCACGAGGTCCCCGTGGACCGGATGCGCGCGCTCGGCGACGCGGCGACGCCGCGCGGCAAGCGGCTCTTCGCCGAGCCGGAGGCGGAGCCGGGCGTCGACACGCCGCCGCCGTCGCCGGACGCCGGCGGCAAGACCGGCGCGGGCGGCGGCGCGTTGGACATGCTGCAGCAGGGCTACGCGTCGTCGCCGGAGGGCTTCGGCACGCCGCGCGGCGTCGAGGACGAGGACGAGGACATCGGCGTCGAGGAGACCAAGAACGACACGTTCCACGACGCGGCGGCGGCGCCGTCGCCCCCGTCGTCCTTCGTCTCGCCCAACGACAAGGACCAGGACGCGTCGCCGTCGAAGATCGCGCCGACGTCGGAGGTCGCCGCAAAGGTGCCCGACGAGGAGAACGGGTCCTGGCTCTGGATCCTCGCGCGCGTCGTGAACTACGACGCGGAGTCCGGCGTCTACACGGTGCGGGACGAGGAGAACTCGAAGATCATCGAGCTCCCGGAGTCCCGCGTCCGCCCCCTGGACCTGCCCGAGAGCGACCTCCGCGACCTCGCCCGGGGCGCGCGCGTCATCGCGATCTTCACCAACACGACGTCGTTCTACCCCGCCGTCGTGTCCAAGGCGCCGAAGCGCGAGCCCGGCGGCCAGCCGCCCGGCGTGATCCGCCTCAACTTCGAGGACGACCCGGACGCCACGGGCCGCCCGCGGGACCGCCGCGTGTTCCTGCGCTACGTGCTCCGCGACCTCGAGCCCGCGCCGCTCGAGAGCGGCGACGACGGCTCCGGCTCCGAGCGCGGCGCCGACGCCGGCGGCCGCGTCGTCGACGACGACGAGGACTGGGACGACGACGCCGCCGAGAGCGACGAGGAGGCGGACATGAAGGCGGAGCTCGCCGCGCTCCGCGCGAAGGTCGCGCGCGGCGCGGCCGCCGCCGCGGGCCGCGGCACCATCGTCGTCGCCGACGCCGGCGGCGGCAACGCGGACCGCGGCGCCGCGGCGCCCCGCCGGCCCAAACAGCCGGGAGGCCAGCGCCGCGCGGTGGGCGCGCCGCTGAGCGACGGCGCTCTCAAATTGCTCCCCGTCCTGCGGGCGTCTCTCGTGCTCGTGCGCGACCGCGCCGCGCGCGGCGACTACGTCACGTCGGCGCCGAGCCGCCCGACGCTGGACCTCGACTTCGACGCGTGTCTCCAGGGCCTCCACTCGTCGGGCAACTACCTGGAGACCGTGCTCACCGGCGGCGCGAGCGCCGCGTCCGTGTTTTTCCGTCTTCGCGGGCGCGCGCGAGTCGACGCGTCGCGTCGCAGGTTTCTCGGCCGCGGCGTTCGTCGACTACGGCTTTTGGGTCGAGGCCCTGCTGCGCGCCGCCATCCAGAAGGGCAGCGCCAAGAAGGAGGGCGACCTCATCGACATCATCGCCGACTACGCGCCCTACGGCGCCAAGTACCGCGGCGTCGCGACGGGCAAGAACCGGGCCGAAAACAACCGCGCGCACGTCCGCAAGTCGATCTGCGGCCTCCTGTTCATCAGCATCCTCAAGTGCCCGGCGCTCCAGGGCAAGATCACGGAGGAGAGCCTCGTCGTCGAGGGCGCGTGGAAAACCTTTTACTTCTCCGCGCTCGAGCCGGCCTGCGGCGACGACTCCGTCCCCGGCAAGCTCACGTTGCGCCTCCGCCACTACATCGCCTTTGACGAGCTCGGCCTCTCCAAGCTCGTCGAGCGCGACCCCTACCGCAGCCAGGACAAGATCGGCGCGCAGAAGAAGCGCAGGGGCCAATCATTCATCTACAGGCCGCGCGCCGCCGAGCCGCACGTCTTCTCGCTCGAGAAGAACCCCGTGCTCCTCTACACGCTGCTCAAGGAGATCTACCTCGCCGCCGGCTAGGAGGCGCGCCTCCCAAGCCTCCCAGCGCCGCGTCCTCCGCGCGAGGTGCACGCCTCGACGCAGCCGCAGCCGCTGCCTCGCTCTCCGGCTCGCGCCTCGCGCGCCGTCGGGGACGCTCGCCCGCGCCCTGCGCGCACCCATGTCTGTATAACCTGTATGCTCCGAGGCAACCGTCGACGATGCTAAGTGCGGAGATTCGCCGATGGCCGCGGCCGGGAGTCGGCCGGGAGCTTCAACTTGATGTCCACCTTCAACGTGCTGGCATCGACACACCAGATCGCTGTGTGGCGCCGTCTCGAGGCCGTGCTCGAGGGCTGCCCACGCGGCCCGCCGCTTTCGGCCTGCTGCTCGAGGGCTGCCCAGGCTGCCCGCCGCTTTCGGCCGTCGAACAACGCGCCGCTGCCCAGGCTCGTGCTCAACGCCGTCGGCTACGCGGACGACAAGTCGGCGTGCTGCGACTTCGCGGCATGGCGGCCGTCTCCAACCCGATGCAGGTCGAGAAGCGCGACGGACACATCACGGAGCCGCTGGTCCAGTCCAAGGAGCGCCTGAACCCGTCGTACGGCTGGCGGCGCTACCACTCGAGCTTCTACCTCTTCGGCGGCGTGTCCTTCGGCTGCGCGAGCCCGCTCTTCTTCCCGGCGCTGGAGACGGCGGCGACGCTGACGGTCGCGGGCTACCTCTTCACCTTCGGCTCGCTGGCCTTCACGATCGCCGACGCGACGGAGTGGTGGTATTTCCGCGGCGGCTGCCTCTTCGACAGGCCCAACTGCGTCGACGCCGTCGACCGCCGCGGCGAGGGCGAGACCGTGGGCGACGGCGTCAACTTCGCGATCTCCACGGTCGGGAGCTTCACGTATTTCGTCGGCTCGTGCTTTTTCATACCCGCGATCGCGAACTACACGCTCGGCTCGGACATCTTCGCGCTCGGCTCGCTCATCATCGTCGTCGCACAGGTCGCCAAGCTCGTGCGCGCGCACCGATCCGTCGGCCTCGACGCGGACCGCCCGGCGACGACCATCGACGCGCTCGCGGGCGTCGGCGGCCTCTTCTACTTCTGCGGCTCCTGGCCGGAGCCGACGGCGACGTACGCGACCTTCTTCACGCTCGGCGGCGTCGCCTATTTCGCGAGCGCCGTCGTCATGCAGTACCGCTACTTCGCGACCCTGCCGCTCCCCCCTCAGGGCGCGACGACGTCCCTGGGGCCCTTCCTCCCCGTCGCGGTATGACACGTTAGGTCCGCGGATGCGGCGGCAGCACGCACTCGCGGCTCCAGGAGGCCGGCGGCGTCGGCGGCGTCGGCGGCCGGTCCGGGCTGGCCCAGGACGTCGGCGTCGGCGCGAGGCCCGCCCAGGTCCGGCGCGCCTCCGCGAAGTCGATGGTCTCGGGCACGTCCTCGAGCGCGAAGAACTTGTGGAAGACCGCGTCGTCGGGCGCGTAGCAGACGACGCGGAGCCCCGAGTGCGCCGCGTCGCAGCGCCGCTTCGCCCAGTCCATGCCCGGGATGGAGAGGCGCTCCTCGCGCGTCGCGTCGTCGTTCCAGCCGAGCGCGCAGCCGACGGCGGACGTGACGACGACCTCCGCGTCGCCGCGCCAGCCGCCCGCGTTCCGGTGGAAGTGGCCGCAGAACCACTTGGTCTTCGGGTCGATCTTCGTGACGAGGTCGAGGATGGCCGCGCGCACCTCGGGCTCGTGGTTGAAGTAGCCCTTGGGCTCGTCGGGCGCCTCGACGAAGGGCGGCACGTGGCTGAAGAAGAGCGTCCGGCAGGGGAAGCGCGTGCCGAGCCACGCGTCCTGCTCGAGCGCCATGTCGCGCGCGGCCTCGACGTGCGGCTCCTCGCTCCAGAAGTCCTCCTTGGCGTTGAGCAGCTGGGAGTTCAGCACGATGCACCGCGTCCGGCCGCAGCGGAACTCGCCGTAGGACGGGCCGAACCGCTTCTCGAACTTCGTCACGGACGCGCGGCTCGGCACGTTGCCGACGTCGTGGTTCCCGCAGACGCAGACGAGCGCGATGCCCGCGTCGATGCGCGCCGTGATCCGCTGGTACTCGGCGTAGGCGCGCGCCTGCCTTTCGGGCTGGCCCTTCGGGCCTTCCGGGAACGGGTGCACGAGGTCGCCGCAGACGATGGCGAACTGCGGCCGCGGCTTCAGCGCGTTGATCTTGTCCACGGCGAGGTTCAGCATCGCGACCTCCTGGGCCCAGTCGTCGGGGTCGTCGTCGCTGTTGAACATGCCCAGCTGCGAGTCGGCGAGCTGGACGAAGCACCAGTGCTCGCCGCCCTCGCCGGCGACGGACATGTGCCGCATGCTGTCCCAGAGGTCCATCTCCCGGGGCACGAAGCTCGGGAACGCCGCGGCGAAGGCTTCCAACGATTCGAAGAGGGCGCACATGTTCTGAGAAGCTGCCTTGGTGCGGCGCAGCGGCGCGCGCGGCGGCGGCGGCGCGTCGGAGAGCGGGCGGTGTCGAGCTTGCCTCCGGTGCGGCGCGCGGCGGCGGCGCGTCGGAGAGCGGCGGCGCGGCGGAGAGCGGCGTGTGTGACGGCGCGGAGATGCTCAGGCCAAGCCTTGCCACAAGATGACGCTCGCTAAAGCCTTGTTGAGGTTGCTAGAAGACGTGCCATCCAACTCGTGCTCTATCGCCTCTCTGCACGCAAAGATGCTCCGCCTCGTCGCCGTCGCTGCCGCCGCCGCGGCCCTCGCGCCGCTGCCGACGCGCCCGCACGTGGGCGCGCGCGCCGTCACCAAGAAGGCCATGTCCGTGAGCGGCGGCGAGGTGGCGAAGGCGCCGGAGGCGCCCTGGGCCGTCGCCGGCGCCTGCGCCGGCGCCGTGCTCTTCGGCTACCACCTCGGCGTCGTGAACACGCCGCTCGACGCCATGTCGCGCACGCTGGGCTTCGCCGGCGACGCCAAGGTCGCGGGCGCGGTCGTGTCGAGCACGCTCGTCGGCGCGACGGCCGGGTCGCTCCTCGGCGGCGCGGCCGCGGACAGGTGGGGCCGCCGCGGCGCCATGGTCCGCAACTCGTTCCTCCTCGCCGCCGCCGCCGCGGGCTGCGCGGCGGCGGGCACCGTGCCCCAGCTCCTCGCCGCGCGGCTCGCGGCCGGCGTCGGCATCGGCATCGTCTCTTCGATCACGCCGCTCTACATCAGCGAGGTGGCGCCGACGGCGCGGCGCGGCGCCTACGGCGCGCTGAACCAGGTCGCCATCTGCGTCGGCATCCTCCTGTCCATCGCGACGGGCCTCGGCGTCACGCCGACGAGCCCCGGGTCGCGGTGGCGGCCCATGTTCGCGTTCGCGCTCGTGCCGACGCTCCTCCACCTCGCGCTCGCCCTCAAGGCGCCCGAGTCGCCGCGCTGGGCCGGCAACGCGGACAAGCAGGCCAGCGCCGCGCGGCTCTGGGGCGCCGCCGCGGCCGCGGAGCTCGGCCCCGCGGCGGCGACGTCGTCCGACGGCGGCGGCTCGTGGGCCGCGATGGTGTCGCCGCGGCACCGCCGCGCGACGGCGACGGCCTTCCTCCTCTTCGTCCAGCAGCAGTTCGCGGGCATCAACGCCGTCGTCTACTTCTCGACGAAGGTCTTCCGCGAGGCCGGGTTGCAGTCCGCGGTGCTCGGGTCCGTCGCGGTCGCGCTCACGAACATCCTCGGCACGGTCTGCGTCGCGACGCCCCTCATCGACAAGTTCGGCCGCAAGGCCATGCTCTGCTCCTCCTACGCGGGCATGGCCGCGTCCATGGCCGTCATGGCCGCGGCGGCCGCGACGCCGGCGCTCGCGGGCACGCCCGCGCTCGCGGCGACGTCGTTCCTCGGCACCATCGCCTACATCTTCGCCTTCTCCTGCGGCTGCGGGCCCGTGCCGGGCCTCCTCACGCCGGAGCTCTTCCCCTCGAAGCTCCGCGCCAAGGGCGGCTCCATCGGCATGCTCTCCCACTGGGGCTGCAACACCGTCGTCGGCGCCGCGTTCCTCCCCCTCGTCGCCCAGCTCGGCCTCCCGGCGGTCTACGCGGGCTTCGCCGCCGTCGCCGCCGCCTCCGCGATCTTCGCCAAGGTCGCCATCGAGGAGACGTCGGGCGCCGCGCTCGAGTAAGGCGTCCGACGCATGGTGAACGGCACCTCCGCACTACTTTCCGCACTTACCTCCGCCTTCAAAGTTGCCTGGCCTGGAGTCGCTTACTGCTAGCCCGGGCCTAGCCGAGACCCACGGGGGAAGTTGCCGCTCGACGCTCGGCGCGTTCTCGCACGAGATGAGCAATTGGTGAGCACCGCGAGAAGTGACCTTCCAGTGCGCGCGCAGCGGCTCATCTTCGCAGCGCGACGCCCACCAGATACACCTGATACACCTCCGCAACGATGACGGCGAACTGCGCGTCCTGCGCGGGCGACTGGGCCTTCGACCCGACGAAGCCCCGCAAGGAGCACAAGGACTGCGACTGGCTCCACGGCGCCGGCGCCGGCGCGGACGTGCCGCTGAACGACAGCGCGACGGCCTACCTCGCGTCCTGCGACGCGCTGCGCACGGAGAGCGACGCGGGCGTGCTCACGTGCCTGCTCACGCGCGACGACGTCCTGCGGCCGACGCGGAGCTTCGGCGACGGCGGCATGCTGCCGCTCGCGCGCGCGCTCGCGCGCGTGAGCCACGTGGTCGCGCTGGACCTGAGCGGCGTCAAGTCGCCGTCGGGCGCGAACTGGAAGCTGCTGGGCGTCGCGCTGCGCCAGATGGCGTCGACGGAGCGGCTCCTCCTCCGGCGGTGCGGCATGCGCGGCGTCGACCTCGAGAACGTGCTGAGCGGCGGCCTGCTCATGGCGCCGAAGAGCGCCGTCGCCGAGCTCGTGCTCAGCGACAACCCCCTGGGCCACGACGTCGCCGGGGGCTACTCGACGGGGAAGCTCGCGGCGCGCGAGCTCACGCGGCTCTGCGGCGACGCGAAGCGGTTCGGCCCGCTGTCAAAGCTCGACGTGTCGCGGTGCCTGCTCCCGCCCGAGGCCGTCGTCGCCGTGCGCGCGGCGGCGGAGGCCGCCGGCGTGCGCCACCCCATCGGCGGCAACTGCCCCCGCGAGGAGCTGCTCAACGGGCTCACGCACGGCCTCGGCATCATCTTCGCGTTCTTCGGGGGGCTCATGATGATGCGGCGCGCGAACGCGACGAACGACATGGCGACGGTGCTGGGCTGCGGCGTCTTCTGCATCGCCATGAACGCGCTCTACCTCATCTCGACGCTCTACCACTCGCTCCACAAGTTCAACCGCGTCGGCTCCGTCTTCGCGGCGCTGGACCACGCGGCGATCTACGTGCTCATCGCGGGCACGTACACGCCCTTCGTGACCATCACGCTGCGGTCCTCGGCGACGGCCTTCTGGATCCTGGCGGCGGAGTGGGCCGCGACGTGCAACGGCGTCTACCTCTGCGTCTACACGCCGCTCTGGTCCGAGGCGAACCAGCGGCGCGTCAAGACCTTCGAGCTCGTCCTCTACGTGGCCATGGGCTGGCTCGTGACCATCGTCAAGGACGACCTCGCCGCGGCGCTCGACCCGCGGGGCGTGCGGCTCGTCGTCTACGGCGGCCTCTTCTACACGGGCGGCATCGTCTTCTTCTCCACGGCGAACACGTGCGAGACGCGCTACGTGCTCCACGCGCTCTGGCACCTGTGCGTCCTGGCGGCGACGATCTGCCACTTCTTCGCCATCTTCTACTACGTGCTGCCCGAGGTGCCGCTGTCGCCCCACGTCGACTCGCTCGGCGTCCTCGTGGGGCCCGCGCCGTACGCGACGGCCGCGCGGCTCCCCGGCCAGGCCTAAGCCACGTTAGTGCATCGTCGCCGCCTTGGCGACGAGGAACGCGCAGAAGGCCGACGTGATGCAGACGAGGGGGATCGCCTGGAGGCAGTCGGAGACGCGCTTGAAGAAGTTGAGGAACACCTGCGGGCGGTGGTGAAACGGACCCGGGCTACGGACGCCGGGCGAACGGACGCAAAACGCGACGATGACGCCCACGGCGGCCATGGAGCCGATGAGCAGCGCGAAGAACCCGACGTCCGAGCCGACGAGGAGCGGCACGAAGAGCGTGAGGTCGTCGAGGGACCCGCAGCACGCGATGACCGCGAGCGTCTTCGTCGTGCCCGTGCGGTCCGCCTCGGCCTCGTCGGCCTTGAGCTCCGCCGTCGACGACGTCTCGTCGTCGTCGTCGCGCATCGTCGGCGCGACCTCGGGCAGCTCGACGCCGTCGTGCATCGTCGACGTGACCTCGGGCAGCTCGACGTCCGCGGCCGCGGGCCTCATCTCCGCCGCGGCGCCCTTCGGCCGAAGCCGCGACCGGCAGGCGCCCGCCAGGTCCTCGTAGGCCGCGCGCAGGCCGCCGCAGCAGCCGAGCTCCTCGCCGTAGCGCTCCGCGAGCTCCTCGCGGCCGAGCTTGAGCGAGAACAGGAAGAGCGCGCTCGCCGCGATGAGCGTGAGGATGCGCTCGCTCGAGAACCCGTCGGCGCCGCCGTGCGTCAGCTTGTCGATGGCCATCTCGCCCGACGTCGCGATGACGAACGCGACGACGGTCTGCGTGCCGCAGACGACGCTGTAGACGACCATGTTCTTCGTGCGCTCGGCCCGGCTGATGTTCGGGGCCAGGAACACGGAAAACCACACGACGTCATCGATGCTCGACGCGATCTTCAGCGCGAAGGCCTCGCCGACGGACAGGAACCAGTTGAGGATGACCTGCATCCTGGTTCACGGGCTGCCCTCGTGCACAAATGCTCAGCTGCGGGCTCCCATGCGCGAATTCTGGCCATTCAACATGGAGGAAAGCGGGCTGCATCATTGCCCCCATCAGTACTCGATGGGCTGCCCAGAAGCCGTTTGCCCGGGCAATGAGTGACTTGATGGAACGCTTCGTGCGCACGGGCGAGGCGAGCGCCGCGCGGTCCGGGCAGCGGGTGCGGCTGCTGCGTTTGACGAACCGCGGCGACGTGGAGATGGAGTTCGAGGCGACGAGGGTTGATGAGCGGGTCCCGCGGCGTGCGCGCCGCACGCGCCGCGGTGCGCGCAAGCGTCGCACGGACGCGCGGGTCGAGCGGTCCAGCCGCCAGACGCGCGCGGCCATGTTGGTCACTGCCGTGGTGCGGCGGGCTGCGCAGCGGCTGGTGGACGCGCGGCGTCGCGAAGCGGACGAGGCGGACGAGGCACATCTGCGCACGGTGAACCTGGGCACGGCGAACGCGGTTATACCCAACCCTGCGACGCCCCAGAACAACTATGTTGAAGCCTCCATGGTAATCGCGGATCCCGACGTCGCTGTGGCCGAGGGCAATGTTTTGACGCCTCGGAGCGACGACTTTGATATTGATGCTCTCTTGACAGTCCAATCCACAACTGTCAAAGCCATCAAGGAACACAGAATGATGAAAATTGCCGAAAAGAAAAGAAGCGATTCGATTCAGGAGCAGAAAAGAAGAGATTCGATACAGGAGCGAGCAGCGCACGCCGAGTACGTTTTGAACATGTACTCCCAGAACTTGTCACAACAGCGATCAAACCAGCAAACTGCGGCCGATGCCACAGGTGCAGGCCTCCAGGACGTGACTCGTATTGTATTGGATTCAAATGCAACTGCGAGAGACCAGAACTCGACTCTGGCCAGCACTTTGGAAGCCAGCATCACAGCCCTGGGCCACGTCGCTACAGCCGAGAGCAATTGTTCGACGCCTCAGAGCGACGATTCTGTTATCGATGCTCTCTTGAAAGCCCAATCCACAACCGTCAAAGCCATCAAGGAACACAGAATGATGAAAATTGCCGAAAAGAAAAGAATCGATTCGATTCAGGAGCGAGCAGCGCGCGCCGAGGATCTTACGAGTTTGTTCTCTCAAAATCTGGCGGCACTGCAATCTGAGCGGCAAGCTGTGGTTCCGCATATATTTGAAGCTCTCAATAACGTGCTGGCCCATTTGAATGCCGTTGGTGACCGAGCGAGAGAGAATTTACAAGCCAGCTTTGGAGTCATGTCCCAACTCATGCCCCCGCGCCCGCCTCCTCCGCCTTCGAACTAAACGCGAAGATAGCGTGGGACGGGGTCCCGGTACCCGCCTTCTATGATTGGAAGGGTGGCGCTGCTTGTCCACTCACTCGCGACACTCTAAAACTTAGCACGTCCCGCACGACGAGGGACAGCTATCCTTCGCTTTGACCTTGTAGTCGTCCTTGAGCTTGCAGCGCTTCGACTTCTTCGAGACGTAGTCGCAGTCCTTCTTCGTCTTCTTCTTGTACCACGAGGTGCTGTCCGCGCACGGGCACTCGCCGCAGGTCGCCGGGCACGCCACCTTCGCCTTGATCCCGCCGGCGTCGTCCCGCTTCTTGCAGTTCTTCGCCTTCTTGGACACGAAGGTCGCGCACGTCTTCGACTCCTTCTTGTAGTACCAGCTCACGCTGTCCGCGCACTCCTCCGAGGTGGGCGCGCAGGCCCCGTCGCCCGTCAAATACGTCCACGCGGACTCCGTCGTCGTGTCGGTGATCGCGTGGCCGACGCCGTCGTACACGCACAGCTGCCCGAGCGACGGGCAGCTGGCGTACACGTAGCACTCGCCGTCCTGGCTCGCCGCCTCCTCGGGGCAGCCCGCGGCGTCGCGGCTCGCCTCGAACTGCGCGAGGACGCCGTCAGCGCCGTCGATCTCGTCGAGGAACCAGTCCTCCGAGCCGACGGCGTTCCACTCGGGGCACTTCGAATACTTCGACTGGCACGTCGAGGGCCAGTCCGCCTCGGGATGGTAGTGGACGCCTAGGTGCGCGACCCAGAGGTCGTAGCTGTCGTGGCAGCCGAGGAGCTCCGACACGCCGGCCCCGTTCGAGAAGCCGAGCGCGATCACGGGCTTGTCCGCGTCGACGGCGTAGTCCGCCGCGACCTCCGCGACGACCGCGTGGATGAAGTCGACGTCGTTCACGCCGTCCGCGACGTCGACGTTCCAGTAAAAGCAGCACTCCGTTTCCGCCTCGTCCATGCGCCGCCTCTTCTCGTCGTCCCACGACTTGTCGTCGTCCCACGACTTGTCGTCGCCCCACGACTTGTCGTCGCCTCCCTTGTCGTCCTCGTCGTCGTCGCCCGGGCTGCCGATGGGCACGACGCCGACGAAGCCGTACGCGTCGGCCATCTCGGCCACGCGGTACTCGTGCCTCACGTCGGCGCCGCCGCCCGCGCCGTGGAAGAAGAGCATCATGCCCGAGGGCTCCGCCGCGTCGGGCGCGTAGACCCAGTAATAGCGCGTCGCACCCCCGCTCTCGAGGCTCTCGACAGACCACGAGTCCTCGTCGGTGCCGCCGCTGCCGTCGCAGTCGCAACCGGTGCATGTGCAGCCCCAGTCTTGCTCCAGATCCGTGCAGGTCGTGCCCTTGCCGATCCACGCGTCGCACGTATCGTCGAAGCAGGTTGTTGGACAGTCGTCGGCGGCCACCAGGGTGAGAGCCGCGGCTACCAGCGCGTGGAGAGGCAGCCCGGAGCGCCCCATAACACACCTCAATCAAGTGGTGTGAACTTCATCATCTCTCACCTTGCAGCTCTCGAAGGACATGGCGACTGGACATCGCCTGCTGGCAGCAGCGCTGCGCCATCACTAGCAAACAGAGTCTTCTCAAAGTCGCTGCAGCGCAATGACAAAAACGGTGCGCATCGGCGCCGGCGCGGGCTACCAGGGCGACCGCGTGCGGCCGGCGCTGGAGCTGCTCTGCGAGGTGCGGCTCGACTACATCGTGCTCGAATGCCTCGCGGAGCGCACGCTCGCCTTGGCGCACGCGCGCATGGCCGGCGGCGGTTCGGGCTACGATCCGCGGCTGCCGCAGTGGCTCGGCACGCTGCTGCCGGCCTGCGCGGCGCGCGGCACGAAATTAATTTGCAACCTGGGCGCGGCGGATCCGGCGGGCGGCGCGCGCGTCGCCGCGGCCGTCGCGGGCCAGCTCAACCTCGATCTCACGGTCGTCGGCGTCGGTGAGGCGCCAGCGGCGCAGGCGCGACCTAACGGTGCGGTCTACGCGTACCTCGGCGCGGACGCCGTCGCCCGCGCGCTGCGAGCGGGCGCGGACGTCGTCGTCGCCGGCCGCGTCGCGGACCCGTCGCTCTTCGTCGGCTGCGTCGCGCACGCGCTCGACTGGGACCTCGACGCGCCCGCGACGGTGGCCACCGCCGCGGCGACGTGCATGGGCCACCTGCTCGAGTGCGGCCTGCACGCGACGGGCGGCTACTTTTTCCACCCGCGGGGCCGCCAGCCGGAGCGCGGCGGCGGCGCGGAGCTCGCGGCGCTGGGCCTGCCCTATGCGGTGGCGACGGCGACCGGCCTCGCGGGCGGCGGCTTCGAGATCCGGAAGGCGCGCGGGCGGCCCGGCGAGCTCAGCCGCCGCACGCTCGCGCAGCAGCTGCTCTACGAGGTGTCGGACCCCGCGGCGTACGTCACGCCCGACGTCGTTGCCGATTTCTCCGGCGCGCAGCTAGAGGAGCGCGGCGAGTCGGCCGTCGCCGTGAGCGGCGTCGCCGCGGCCGGCCCGCGGCCAGAGAAGCTGCTCCGCCTCGTCGCGAAGGACGGCGGCCGGAGGCAGGTCGGCGAGATCTCGTTCCTCGGCTCCGGCTGCCGGCAGCGCGCGGACTGGGCCGAGGAGGCCGTGCGCATCTGGATGGACCAGGAGTGCCCGGGAAGCTCGTCGCTCGTGCGCGCGTCGCGGCCGGGCTACGACGCGCTCCGGAAACGGCGCGACGACGACGTCGAGGACGACGGCGAGTGCCGGCTGCGATTCGAGGGGCGCTTCCCCGACGAAGCGGGGGCGCTCGCCCTGGCGCAGGCCCTGGCCGGGCTCGGCGTCGGCGGGCCCGCGGGCAGCTGCGGCGGCTTCCTGGGAGGCTCGCCCTTCGGCAGCCCCGTCGTCGACATCGGCAAGGAGCTCGTGGCGCGCGACGCCGTGACGACGCACCTGTGGACGCTCGGCCCGCGGCTCGCGCGCGCCGCGGGCGCCGCCGCCGCGATGCTCAAAGGCCCCGACGCGCGCCTCGTGGGATTCGCGGCGACGGCCGCCGCCGCGCTCGCCGCGACGGAGCCGGAGCCGGACGCGACGCCCGAGGGCGAGGCGCCCTTGCGCGCGGTCGTGCCCGAGGCGCCCGCGCCGCCGCCGCCGCTGCGGCCCGGCCAAGTCCTCCAGCTCTACGATTGTTGCCACGCGCGCGCCGGCGACAAGGGCCAGCTCGTGAACGTGAGCCTCGTGGCCTACGCGCCCTGGGCGCCCCACTTCGACGCGATCCTCGCGGCGCTGGAGCCGGCCCTCGCCGGCGTCTTCGAGGAGTTCCGCGACGCGGCCGCCTCCGACGCGCTCACCGTGCGCGTCTTCCGCATGGCGAATCTGGCCGCGGCGAACATCACCGTGGAGCCCGTCCTCGACGGCGGCGTGTCCGTGAGCCGACGCCTCGACCCCCACGGGAAGAGCTTCTCCGACGTGCTCCTGTCTACGACCGTGACGATGCCGTAAATTTTGGCTTTCTACATCGTGCTTCTTCTCGCGTCGCACTGGGCATGCCGCTCGGAAGTCCGCTCGGCGGCTCGCGGTGCACTTTGGTAAAATTGAAGGATAAGTATCTGCTGCCGCAAGCGCGCCGAGGTGTACAAGCGTCTGTGCTCGCGACCAAGGTGTACAAGCGTCTCTGTGCCTTGCCAATGGACCCCGGCGGCGAAGTGAACGCTTTCATGGACGAAACACGACACTTGGTGGCTGAACTCAAGTGCAAGCCGAGCGACGCGACGACGATGCTCGAGGCGCTCAAGGTGAAGCTGGACGGCGGCTCGACGCGGATCGAGACATCCGTGGTCGAGTGGGCGCACGGCATGGAGGAACGCCGTCAGGCGCGCGAGCGCCTCTTCGGAGAGCTCGCGGCGTTCCATAAACGGCGCGCGCCCAACTCAGCTGACGCGCTCCTGGCCGGCAACGCGTCGCCGAGCCACATTTCCAAGCCTGAGTTTGCGGCGCCGGCGCCGAGCGCGCGGATCGAGTCGGACGACGGGTCCGCGAATGACGCGCCCTCGTTGCCGCTGGTGACGGAGCAGCCGGAGCGGCCGCAGATCACGGAGCCCGTCGACCAAGTGCTTTCAAGGAACCAAACTGTCTTTGCTATGTTCGAACTGACTCAAACATATACTTTTGAATTGCAGCAAGGCCTGCTCAAGGAATGGAATGATAGTTTCAAGACGGTTGCGCAAAGCTCCAACCACTGCTCGGACAATTTGACCGCCAATCTCAAATTAGCAATTGATTCAATCGCCGACACGTCAGCGCCGGCGCCGAGCGCGCGGATCGAGTCGGACGACGAGTCCGCGAATGACGCGCCCTCGTTGCCGCGGGTGACGGAGCAGCCGGAGCGGCCGCAGATCACGGAGCCCGTCGACCAACTATCGAGAAACCAGATGCGCATGAGGATGTACGAACTGGCTCAAAAATGTACTTTTGACGTGCAAAACGCCCTGCTCACGAAAGTAACGGATAGTCACAAAGGGTTCATCAAAATGATGGCGCAAAGCTCTGACCACAGCTCGGACAATTTGCTCGCCAATCTCAAATGTGCCATTGATTCAATAGCCGACAAGTCAGCGCCGGCGCCGAGCGCGCGGATTGAAGCACCCGTCAAGCAATTGAGCGCCGCGAACGCAGTCCGCATGACGATGTTTGAAAGCGTTACCACGGCCATGTCACAGGGCCACACACGAACTTGTGCAACTGTGTAAATGTGGGCCATACCAAAAATGCCGAGATGACACACGATGCGCGGTTACATTCTGACAAATGCCTTGAGGAATTGAGGGCCAGTTTCAAAGTGGTCATTGATTCTATCGAAGACTAGTCTTTCATCCTTAAGTTCCCGCTCCCTCCATCCCGAGCGCTCCCGACGCCGCGCGCCCCAAAACGCCGCGATGTCCACATTTAAAAGGAGCCCACCGCGAACCCCCAAAAAACGAAAACCAACGCGGCGGAGATCCGGGATTAAAGGTGGCCGCGACGGCCGCGCGCGCCGGGTACGAGGCCGGGCGACGGCGGCGGCCGCGTAGGCGGCGGACGGGCGGCTCGGGAGAGCTGCCGGACTCCAAGATGCGGCAGCGGGGCCGCCCGGGGCTTCGTGGGCGAGAGGTCGGGCGCGGAGGAGGGACGGGGCAAAAGGGGCGCTAGAGGGCGGCCTTCGACGGCGCGTCCGCGTCGACCTCGGGCCCGTCGACCGCCGGCGGCGGCGCGGCCTTGGACCCGTCCGCGACGGCGCCCGTCGGCGGCGCGGGCGGGTCCGGCGGCGCGAGCTCGTAGGACCGCGTGCCGCGGATGCGCACGGGCTGCTTCGCGTCCTGGCCTTCGGGTCCGGCCGCGCGTCGGCCGTGAGCCAGACCGCGCCGAACTCGAGGTGGTCCCACTCCAAAATCTTCTCGCGCGCGCGGATGCGGTTCCAGCAGTCGCGGCGGCCCTCGCGGCCCTGGAGCACGTTGATCTCGCGCACGCCGCTCTTGTCCGCGTCCGTCGGGTTGATGCAGGACACGGCGTCGCAGACGCCGCAGCCGCCGCGGAGCGCGAGCCGCGGGTGCGGCTCCTCGTCGGGCGCGCGGACCTCGCCCTCGCCGCGCATGGTCCGCGCGACGATGGTCAGGAACCACCAGTCGGCGCCCCAGCCCTTGAGGTCCGGGTCGAAGTGGTCCAGGAAGTGGCCCAGCGCCTCCGAGGAGAAGAGCGGGCACGTCATCTCGATGAAGTTCGTCAGGCGGACGCGGTTCGCCGGCTGCACGGCCGTCATCGCGTGCGACACCTTGCCCCGCTGCTCGAAGGCCGGCTGTAAAGCGTGGAGCTTCGTCCGCTCGCGCACCTCGAAGAGGCGGTTGATGCGCGGCGCGTCGATGACGACGTCGTCGTCCAGCACCAAGACGCCGTCGTAGGACCGCAGCACCTCCGCGACGCCCGGCTCGCGGTAGAGCGCCTGCAGGTTCTCGAACTTGCCGCCGCGCCGGCGGCGGTAGACGTCCGCGCGGTCGCGCCACTTGTCCTCCTCGGACGTGCCGTAGTACGTCACCCAGAGGTCGTAGCCGCGGTTCCCGTTCTTCAGCCAGTTGGGCAGCACGGCGCGGTCGCCGCAGCACGAGTAGACGAGGTACTTCTTGTTCCGCACGGGCAGGCCGTCGACGTCGCCCGCGGGCGGCGCCTCGGCGCCCGACGACGCGGAGCTCGTGTCGCCCTTGGGCGTCCACGCGTAGACGGGCAGCTCCTCGAGGGCGCACTGCGTCGAGCCGTCGTTCGCGGCGCCGGACTGCTGGTCCGCGAGGGCGCGGATGCGCACCTCGGACACCTCGCGCCACGCGCGGCCGTCGTAGACGCGCCACGGCGCGTCGGGCGCGATGAGCTCGGGCCGCTCCGCGCCGTCGTAGGCGATCAGCGCCGCGGACCCGGAACCCGGGCGGCTGCCGATCATCCAGGCCGAGAAGGGCGCGTAGAAGTAGAGGTAGTGCGCGCCCTCCTCGTGGCGGTAGACGCGGAGCGACAGGCCCTTCTTCGCCCCCCCCGGCGCGGACTTGCCGCCCGAGCCGTCCTTCTTCGCGACCTTGTCGTGGGGCACGTAGACGCCCGCGCAGGCGTCGGCGGCGGCGCCGCAGGACGCCGGCAGGTCCACGATGACCGCGCCCGAGTCGCGGACCTCGAGCAGGTAGTTCTCGCGCTGCTGGCGCTTCGCGGCCGCGACGACCGCCCCCTCGGCCTGCTCCGCGGTCAGAAAATTGCCCAACGGCGACCCGCCGCCGGCCTTGGCGACCCAGCACTCGGCCTGGCCCGCCTCCAGCGCCGCGGCGTGGGACGCCGTCGCGTAGTCCGGCGCGCCGGGCCGGACGTCGAACTGGTCCGGCCGATACCGCGGCGGCGCGAGCATGAGCGCCCGCAGCGTGTCCACGTGCGTCTCGAGCACGGACGCGGCACACACTACGGCGAAGCGGTGGCCCGTCGCCGACACGACGTGCTGCTCCAGGCGCACGTGCGCGCTCGGCACCGTCGCCCAGCGCCGGCCGTCGAACGCGGACCACGGCGCGCGGACGTCCTGGGGCCGGAGCGCGAGGTCGTGGGCGACGAGCGCCGCCGTCGACGAGTAGGGCGTCCGCCCGACCATCCAGGCCACGAAGGGCTTGGAGATGCGGTAGAGGTGGTGCGCGCCGCCCTGCTGCTGGTAGAGCGCGGAGCCGTCGTCGCCGCCGCGCCGCTGGAGCCGCACGTACGCGCCGCCGCAGTCCGCGCGGACGCAGCCCGGCGGCAGCGACACGAAGACGACGGGCGGGTGCTGGCCCAGGTCCGCCGCGTCGTAGCTCTCGGGCAGGCGGCTCGGGTCGCCCTTGAGCGGCGACGCCGCGTCGCTCAGCGCGCCCGGCGGCAGGAGCACGTGCTCGCCGTAGAGCGCGGCCGCGCGCTTCTCCGACGTCGCCTCCTCGTGGAGCACGCGGACGGACGCCGCCTCGAAGGCGCTCGGCTCCGCGCCGTTGAGCCTGTCCTCCAGCTGGAGATCCGCGGTCGACGTCGGCGACGCCTTGCCGCCGGACGACGACGACGTCGGCGTCTTGGGCTCCGCGGCCCGGGCGCCGTGGGCGCGCTTCCAGGCGTCGAAGTGGCAGTAGGGGAAGCTCAGGACGAAGGCGCGCGACGACACGAGGTCGCCGCCGCAGGCCGCGGGCTCGCCGCGCGCGGCGCGCCACGCGTGGTTGCCCGCGGGCGCGAGCCCGGGCTCGCTGAGCCGCCCCGCGGACCGGCCCCGGCCGTGGCCCAGGAACACGGGCGCCGACGCCGCGCCGTGCTTCGCCGGCAGGCGCCGGAGCTGCGCGGCCGCGGGCACCAGGTCGTAGTACGCGCGGTCGTCCGCGGGGCTCACGGGCGCGCCGTCGACGTGGTCCGTGCGCCGCTTGAAGAGCGTCTCCCGGACGAAGAAGTTGTAGGCGCTGTCGTGGGCCGTCGCCGACCCCAGGGACGCGCGCTTCTGCACCTCCATGTTGTCGAAGCGCACGTTGAACGTCTGCTCGGGCCCCGCGTTCGTGTTCGCCGCGCCGCCGCGGCCGCGGCGCGCCTCGTCGAAGACGGAGCGCAGGGACCGGCCCGGGAGCACGTAGAGCAGCTCGTCCTCGGCGATGCGCAGGAGCCAGGACGCGCCCGCGAGCCGCGCGCGCGCGGCCGCGTCGACCGCGACCGCGTCGTCCGCGGTCCGCGTGTCGTCGCCCGGCGGCCGCGGCAGCACGACGACGGCCTTGCCGAGCCACCGGAACGTCGCCCGGAGCTCGCCGACGACGGCGTCGCCGTCCGGCGCGTCGACGTAGAGCACGACCCACCGGAAGCCGACGCGCAGGTGGAACCGGAGCCACCACTCGAGGCGCGCGCGCTGGTCCGGCCGCGCCGCCTCCCGGAGCACGCAGGCCACGGCCGCGCGGCAGTCGTCGCCGCCGGCCCAGGCCAGGTCGAGGCGCCCGTAGAAGCACGCGCCGAGCTCGGACGCCTGGCGGTGGCACGACTCCACGTGGCCCTGGTGGATCGTCGACTCCTTGATCTCGTGGTCGAAGAGGGGCCGCGTGTGCGTGTAGGCGCCGGGGCCGTTGTACATGAGCACGTCGCTCACGAGCTGCACGTTCGCGGGGAGCCGGTACCGCGGCGACGAGTTCGGGCCCCGCGTGAACTCGTCGACGGCGCGCTGGCAGCCCCTGCGGTTGATGAGGTAGGCGCCCGTGGACCAGTGGTTCTTGCGCCAGGGCACGAAGGACGACCCCAGGCCCAGCAGCGTCCGCAGCACGCGGACGTTGTTGATCGTCAGCTGCAGCACCTGCCAGTCCGGTGGCGCCTGGCTCACGATCTCCTTCACCGTCGTGCGCCAGGCGCCGTAGAAGGTCAGGTGGATGTCGTCCTCCATGACCATGACGTAGTCGTCGTCGAGCTCCAGCGCCATCTCCGCCGCGCGCAGGTGGCTCAGCGAGCAGCCGATCTCGCCGCTCGACTGCTTCATCTCCGACGGCAGCTCGACCGTGGACGCGAGCAGCTTCGGGTCCCCGAAGAGCTTCTTCCCGTCGAAGGCCGGCACGCGCTTGAAATTGCTAATGCCCGCCTCCTCGAACTGCTTCTCCATGCGCACCTGCGAGGCGGCGGGGGGGGGGTCGGCGCGCGCGCGAGGCTCGCGCGTCGACGCGGCGGCGCGCCTTGCGGTCGACGCTCCGGTCGAGGTTGATGTAGAGGATCGCGACGTCGTCCATGGTCGCCGACGGCTCCGGGGCCCGACTGGCGACGCCCAACGCGCGCGCGCGCGCGGCCCGGCGAAGCGACCGAGACGCCGGGGCGCCCCGACGCCGCTCGACGACGGCGACGGCGCGAGCACCGCTCGCCGCCGGCCGCAGGCGGGACCGGGGCGCGGGGACCCTCCCCCGGCTACGCGACCGTCGCGTAGGCTGCCCACTGGAGGTCGTTGCTTACAAAACGCCGACACACAGCACACGGCTGGATTTGTTGGCACTGTAGTAGTTATTGAGCTCCTTTATTGGAGCTCGTTGTACTGCATGTTGAAGTTCCGTACCAGCGATGGCCATGTTAGTCACGCCCCCTTCTTCCGCCCCCTCGAAGCCGCGGGCGCCGCTTCCCCCTGGACCTTCCGCCGCACGCTGCCCTTGGCCGCGTCGCCCGGCCGGCCGCGGACGACGACGGTGCCCTTCTTGGGCACGAAGTCGACGACGAGCTCCTCGAGGCGCCGCGCGCGGACGAGCTCCGCCGCGGCGGCGTCCGCCGCGGAGAGAGATCCGAGGCACCGCGCGCGGAGCGAGTCGCGGAAGACGGACGCGGCGCGGCACGACGACATGCGCGTGCCGGCAAGATTCAGCGCGTCGGGCCCGAGCGCGAGCGCCGCGGCGGCGCCGACGACGTAGACGGGCGTGTCCGCGTCCCAGCGCAGCGACGCGTGGAGCACGGGGTAGCCGCCGACGACGGCCACGGGCCGGTCCGCGAGGAGCCGCGCGAACAGCGGCGACGCGGCGACGCCCGGCGCGCCGCCCGTCGCGTACCAGACCTTGTCGAAGGGCCCGAGGCGGTCGCCCTCGGCCGTGTCGAGGTAGCGCGCGCCGCCGTCGACCTCGCCGTAGACGACGTCGACGTCGGCGACGACGGCCGTGCCGCCCCGGTCGAGGCCGCGCCGCGCCTCGGGCGACACGGACCCGCCGCGCCGCGCGGCCCGGAGCATGGCGAGGCGGTCCTCGGGCGCGGCCCGCTTCGACAGGAACCGCGCGATCTTCCCCGGCCGCGTGCGCCAGCCGAGCCACGCCAAATCCAGGTCGTACTGCGACACGCGCAGCGTCCGCCGCCGCGCGAGGAGCGTCGGTTTCGCGCCGCGGCGCTCGGCGACGAAGCAGAGGTGGGCCGACGTGAGGCCGCCGCCGACGACGGCGACGCGGTCCCCGGCCTCGACGACGGGTTCGCCCCGGGCCGCCGCGGCGACGACGTCCCACGCGTGCGCGCCGAGGCCCGGCGCGGCCCAGTCCGGCAGGCGCGCCGCCGCCGCCGGGCCGACGGCCAGCACGACCCGCCGCGCCACGAGCGTCTCGCCCGTCGCCAGGCGGACGCGCGCCAGATGCCCGTCGAGCCGGTCGACGCGGTCGACGACGCCCTCGGTCACGCAGCCGCGCACGCGCGGGTACTGGTCGATGAGGTGGTCCACGAAGTCGCGGAAGAGTTTTGTAGAAGGCAGGCGGAAGTTGCCCTTGAAGCCGCACCCCTTGCCCTTGGGCGCGTCGCAGTCGCAGCCGTCGTCGCCGCCGCTCTCCTGCGTCGTCCGCACGGACGCGTCCAAATCGACGACGTCGCGCTCCCGGCCGTTCTTCACGACGAACTGCTGGAGCGCGAAGGAGTCGTAGGGGCAGGGGTGCTGGTCGTAGGTGGACCGTAGGTGCGGGATCTCGAGGGCCGCGAACTGCGCGTCCCAGGTCCCGAGCCACGCGCCGGAGCCGTCGACGACGCGGACGCGGTCCAGGATGCGCCTCGCGACGTCGTCGCCGCAGCGTCGCTTCTCGAGGTCGCTCCAGGACTTGCGCGAGCTCCGCGGCGCGCTGCCCAGGCCGACGAAGAAGTCGCCGGACTCGTCGGGCGCGTCGTCGAGGAGCCGCAGCAGCAGCGCCAGGGCGTGGGGCCCGGCGCCGACGATGACGAGCTCGAGCGGCTCGTCGGCGCCGTCGCTGCCGTCGTCGCTGGCTTCGTCGTGCGTTGTTGTTGCGGTCTCGGCGTCGTCGGTGGCTTCGTCCTGCGTCGTCGCGGCGGTCTCGGCGTCGCTGGCCTCGGTCAAACCGGAAGCACTAGCTGCAAGCAACTCGGCCATGTTAGATGCCACATGTTATAGCCACGAAGGTCGACGATTGAGTTCAATGTTGAACTTCAACTTCAACAAAAATAAATATTAATGTTGCCCTTCAAACCAGGACCTCAACGGCGGTGTCCGTTCCTGTCAGAGGCGCCGCCCATGCGTATAAACCAAGACCCCGGATAAAAGAGAAATCCCGGAGGATCGCCTGTGTTTAAGAGGGCGGAGAGCGCGCGCCTCCCGCGCGGGCAGCGGCGGCGGCAGCGGCCGCGCCTTCTAGATGTCGATGTCGATGGTCCGCTGGTTGCAGACAAAGGACTTCTGGTACATCCAGATCTTGTTTGTATTCCTACATGAGACGAGTGAGATTCGTTTCGAGCGAATTGAGCGCGCGCGCGCGAACCCTGCCCGGTCTCGGGGCCAACCGCGCGCGCCGAAGAAGCCCCCGCCCCGTCCACCCGCCACACCCCGCAAAAAGCGACGCCGGCAGCGCGCCAGCTCTTCTGGCCCGTCTCGGTGATGGCCGTGAGGCGGAGGAAGTAGCCCGTCTCCGCGACGCCCTCCTCGAACTCGATCTTCTCCTCGTCGACGATGTCCTTGGGCCCGCGCTTGACGAGGACCTTGCCCTTGGGCGCGGGCGCGTCGTCGGGCGTGATGGCCGCCTTGTCCGTCATCTCGACACCGGCCTCGACCTCGTCCTCGTCGTCGGACTCGACGTCCGTCTCGTCGTCGACGTCGATGTTGCCCATGTCGAGGCGCTTGTAGGACGGCGTGAGGACGCGGCCCGTGTTGCGCGCCTCCTTGAGGCCCGGGAAGTCGAGGTCCACGGGGAAGTTGACGTCCTCGGAGAACGTGGGCCCGCCCGCGCCCGCGTCGGCCTCGACGAGCTCGATGACCTCGGGCCCCTGCTCGCCGTCCTCGTCGGGCTCGAGGCGCACGACCTTGTTCTTGAGCCAGCCGCTCTCGGAGAGCTTGGCCTTGGGCGGGAAGAGCACGTTCGTCCAGATCGCCGTGTCCATGGACTCCTGCTGGGACCACTCGACCTTGATGAGCTCGATCTTGACGAACTTGACGGGCGTCGCGAGCTTGCGGAAGCTCACGAGGCCGCTGAGCCGGCCCTCGACGTTGAAGCAGTTCGTCTTGTAGTCGAGGACGCACTCGCCGTTGAGGTCCGTGAGCGGGAGCACGTGCGGCGGCATGCCCAGCGCGTGGACGTTGGGCTTGCCGCGGCTCTCCTTGGGCGCCGCGCATATCTGCTGGAGGTGCACGGGGAGGCGCACCTCGCAGTCGTAGCCGAACCAGGGCCGCTTCGCCGTCGCCGCGACGTGCTGGCGGATGTAGTAGAGCGACCCCGTGTACGTCGGGCGCAGGCACCCGTGCGGGTAGACGTCCTTGAGGTCCAGCTCGAAGGGCAGCTCCACCGTGCCGGCGACGAGCAGCCCGTTCTCCGTGCCGGGGATGACGCACTCGCGGTACGCGAGCTGGTACCCGTCGACGGACCGCTGGAACTGCGCGAATTGCTCAACGTTGACGAGCACCTCCGTGATCCAGACCTGGGCGTCGGGCGGCGACGTGATGGACACGACGCCCGTGATCTTGTCGTCGATCTTGTAGGTCGCGCACTCGCCGTACTCGCTGTAGGGCATGAGGTACGGGTCCTCGGGGTGGCGGATGACGTTGTCCGTGTCGAGGTGCATCTCCATCTCGACGACGTCGTGGAACCAGCCCGGCCCGCCGAAGTTGAACGTGCGCTGGAGCCTGCGCGGCGGACGGGTCGGACGGCGGGTGCGCGTGTCGCGCGGCCCCGCGCGGCGGCGGCCCCACAGCGCCCCCCACCTCTCCCATGGGCTGCCCCGCGTCCTACGCGCGCGGAACCGACGGGGACGGCGCGACGCACCAGTTGCGTTCCTTGGGCTGGTTGATCTGCTCCATGGTACCGTCGCGTGGAGGTGCCCCGTCGGCGCGCCGCGCTCTTCTCCTAATGCACAGCCACCAGGCGTCGGTTGTCGAATCCAGGCGCTGTGGTGGAGCGAGGCTGTGGTGGAGCGAGGAGTTATGCAAACGTAAACGAGCTGTGGTTGCAGCCCACATAATCGCGTGAACATGGAGGGTGCGCTGGAAGCCGTGACAAAGCCCGAGCCCGAGGCTGCGCCGAAGCCGGAAGCGTCCATGCTTCCGCCGTGGCTCGAGCGCACCTTCCTCCGCGGCCTCGCGGCCGCCTGGGGCTGCGCGCTCGAGGCGGAGACGCTGCGCGTCGTGAAATGGGAAAACAGGACCGTGGAGCTCGCGGCCACGAAGGTGCGGTGGACGTCGCGGACGGGCCGCGACACGGCGTCCTGCGATGCCTGCGCCATCACCGTGAGCTACGCGTCCTTCTTCTTCCGCGTGCCGGCGTCCGTCAAGGTCGCCGTCGACGGCGACGTCGAGGGCGCGTGCGGCTGGGCGACGCTCGAGCGCTTCTCCCGCGACGGCCGGGGCGCCGGCGCGCCGCGGCTGGAGGTGGCCTGCGGCGGCGCGCGCGTCGCCGTCGGCGACGGGCCCGACGCCTGCGCCGTGCGCTGCCGCGGCGTCGCCGTCGAGGCCCGCGAGGAGGACGCGCGCGTGACGCTCGACGTCGCCTGCGTCGGGAGCCTCGACGGCGGGCACCACTACTGCGAGGTCCGCGACTTCGACTGCGCGTACCGGTCCGCGGAGACCGTCGCGGAGCGCGCGGCGCTGGACGCGACGGTCCGCGGCATGGCCAAGCCCGAGGTCGTCGCGACGTGCGGCGACGCCGGCGTCGTGTGCTCCGCGGCGGGCCTCGCGACGGCCGTCGCCGTGTCGGACCGCTTCTCGCGGGACGACGGCTACGGCGTCTTCAAGGCCGGGAGGCTCGCCGTCCGCGTCGACGGGAGCTGGGGCGCTTTGACGGAAGACGTCTCCTGCGACGGCGGCGTCGAGATCATGGCGCTCTCCGACGACGTCTGGCCCCGGTGGAAGCTCGAGGTCGCCGCGCCGTCGATCCGCACGGGCCGCGGCGACGAGAACCTCGACGTCGGCCTCACGGCGCGCGCGTCTTGGCTCAAGGCCCCGGGCTGGGCGCTCGCGAAGGCGCGGGGCCACGCGGGGCGGCTGCCCGGCGACGACATGTCGGACTCGACGGCGCGGCGGCCGGAGACGCCCGCGGGGTGGATCCACCCGAACGCGGGGGCCCAGCCGATCGTCGACGGCGGCCCGTGCTTCCGGCTCGACGTCACGGTCTCCGGCGACCGCCTCGCGGCCGCGGCGCCGCTGGGTCTGCTCGACCGCCTCTGGGACGCGGACCCGCTGCCCTGCCCGTCCTACGACGCGACGCTGCGCGTCGAGCGCCTCGACGCGGGCGGCGCGACCGCGGACATGGCGACGGCGACGGCGCGGCGGTCGTCGACGGCGGGCCCCGCGGAGCTCGATTTGGTCGCGCTCGAGGCCGCGGCGGGCGACGGGTCCTGGGCCTTCCGGGAGCGCGGCGACCGGCCGGGGTTCGCCTTTCGCGCGTCGTCCAAGGCGCCGCGCGCCGCGGAGTGCCGCTGCGGCGCCGCGACGGTCCGGTGGCCCGACGTCGGCGCGCCGCCGGGGCTCGACGTCGTCCTCTCGCTCGCGCGGCTGACCCTCGAGGCGCCGGGCGGCCTGGTCGTCGATTTGGACGACTGCGGCGTCGACGCGCGCCGCGACGGCGCGGGCCAAATCGCCGCGGCCAAGGCCGCGGCGTCCGTCGGCGGCGCGCCCGTCGCGGCCGCGCGCGGGCTCGTGCTCGAGACGCAGACGCTCGCGGGCGGCGCCGTCGCCCGGAGCCGCGCGGCCGCCGACGGCGTCGACGTCGAGTGCGACGACGCCGCGGCCCTCGGCGCGGCCGCGGCCGCGGTCGCGGCGGCCGCGGCGGCCTACGCGCCCCCGCCGGAGCGGCGCGCGTCGGCGCTCCAGGCGCGGGCGAACGCGGCGACGCTCCGCTGCGGTGGCGCGGACGTGCTCCGGGGCGCGGGCCTATCGGCCGAGGTCAAGGCCGTCGACGGCAAGGTCGACGCGAGCCTCGTCGGCCTCTTCGCGGCGGCGACGGCCGCTTCGGCGTCGGCGGCCGTCGGCGCGCCGCCCGGCGGCCCGCCGCCGGAGGGGCCGACGACGCTCGCGACCCTGTCCGGCGGCGAGGCGACGCGCCACCCGGACCTCGCCGCGCTGCCCTGGGACGACGACGCCGCGCTCGCCGGCGCCTCGCGCCTCTTCGACGCCGCGCTCGGAGCCTTCGCGCGGCCCGCGGCGGCGTCGGTGCGCGGCGCGTGAGTTTGTTTGGGCGGGCGTAAGAGAGGTTGTTCGGCGCGCGTAGGGCGTCGGATTGAGGTCAATGTTCTCGCATGTTGCCACAGTGTCGTGCTCAGGTTGAGGGTCTGGGCCATCATTTTGGCCCGTCCCAGGCACCCGCCGGTCGTCCCCAGCAGTGTCCGTCCCAGCGATGCTGCGACGTGCTCTTCTGTTGCTCGCGGCGCTCGCCGCGCCGGCGCACGGCCTGGCCAAGGGCGGCGGCTTCGCGACGAAGGCGAAGCCGAAGAAGGAGAAGAAGCCCAAGGCCGCCGCGCCGCCGCCGCCGCTGCCCGCGGGCATGGGCGACGTCGCCGTCGAGCGCACGTCCATCGTCGCCGACGGCGCGCCGGCGCCCCAGTTCGTCGGGAGCTTCCTCATGGCGGACGAGGACGTCGTCGACGGCGTCGTCGAGCTGTTCCGATCGCGGCCGCAGCTCCGGGGCCAGGTGAGCAGCGCGAGCGGCGGCGCGCCCGTCGTCGACACGAGCGTCAAGGACTCGCTGGAGATGAGCGTGCCCCCCAACGACCCGTCCGTCGCCTGGCGGCGCTACCTCCTCGCGCTGAAGCAGTGCGCGGCCATGTACGTCGAGGACTACCCCTACGCGGGCGCCTACGGCCCCTGGTCCCTGACGAGCCGGACGAACATCCAGCTCTACCCGCCGAGCGGCGGCTACAAGACCTACCACACGGAGCGCACGGGCAAGGGCGAACCGGAGGGGTCGCGGCACCTCGTCTTCATGACGTACCTCAACGACGTCCACGACGCGGGCGGCACGGAGTTCTTCCACCAGGACCTCATCGTCCAGCCGAAGAAGGGCCTCACGCTCATCTGGCCCTCGGACTGGACCTTCACGCACCGCGGCGTCGCGAGCCCCACGGAGGAGAAGATGATCACCACGGGCTGGTTCAACTTCCAATAGGCGCGCGTCGTGTACCGGCTCCTCTTTCTCGGGGCGGGGGGGCGTCAACGTCCATCGCAGGAAGCGGGGCGTGCGCACCTTGGAGGCGTCCTGGGAGCGAGTCGTGTGATCGGTTGTCGCGACGTCGCCACAGTTTCGCCACAGACAAGGGGGGCCCCCAAGTTTTTGAGCAGCTCGGCGGTTGCTCGAGCCGCGAGTCCAGATGAGCCAGTCCGCGCCGAAGCACGGTGGTGACATCCGGAGCTACTTCCCACCGAAGCCGAAGGATCAAACCCCAGAGAGCGCCACGAACATCACGGCCTCTCCGACCAAATCGCTCATGGCGACGTGGACCGTCGCTTTCGAGTTTCTGCCGTTTGAAGCCGTGGTCCGCATGAAGTGTGTGTCCAAGCAGTTTCGCAGTGCGGCGCGCCTCGTCCTCACCAAAGGGCGCTACGAGCCGGTGGCGCGGAGTCTCGCGCTCGTGAGCCGCCTGCGCGCCCTACCTCACTCGACTACGAGTGACGACCGCGAGTCTGCCTCTGCCTCCCTCACCGAGGGTGACAAGGCGAATCTTCGCGCGGCGTGGTCGTTGGAGGCGTCGATCGTCGTCGACGCGGTTGCTCGGGCCGATTTAGATGGGGAATATAATATCGTGACTGCGCTGACTGTCAATTTCCTCGAAATATTTGAACCCACTCTGGATGGCTTCGAGCGCATCGTGGCCGCGATGGAGCATAGCGATATTTATCAGATCTTCTTTGAGTGGGCGTTCTGGAATTGGATCGAAAAAGTGGATCCACGCGACTTGAACGAGACATTCGAGCAACAGGAATTACGCCTCTGGCGGGCCGTCGAAAGCTGGGATTCTCCGAGCCGTGCCTTCGACGCTCTCTACGCCGCAATTAACGAGGGCTTTGACGACTGGTTTATTTACGCGTCGCACGCGCGCGAGATGACGGCCGGCTGGGAAGACCAGTCCAAACGCAAGGTCGTCATCGCGAAATTTCAAGCCGTCACGGACGAGATCGAGCTGAGGAATCATGAACAACACATGGCGGAAAACGGCTGGAAATACTGCAAGCATGGAGACAAGCACTGGGACTGCCCGGAATGCTGCGACGCGTGGGCCGCGGGCTGCGAGGATACCGACGAGGAAGTTCAAGACGTGTGGGAGTTGCCGCCGGCCGTCGACTCCGCCGAGGCGACCATCCCCGTGGAAATCGCCGCGATCATCGACGGGTCGGAGGCCATCTCCGTCGCCGCCGTCGGCGTGTTCGAAGCGGCGGAGGCGCTGGCCGACGGCGCGGCCGCGGTCCCGGCGCCCATCGACGTCGAGCGCCTCACGCCCGTCCAGCTCGCCGAACTCATCGGCCGCGCGGCCTCGTCCCTCAACTCGAAGGCGCGCGCCTTCGCCGACGCCATCCAGGAAGACTAAGGGTGCGCTGCCCTAGACACGTATGTGTACATACTGCAATGAATCAAGACGCGTAGTCGGACCCCTACCCTCCCCGGGAAACCCCACCCTGTTAAATTTACGCCCGCTCCTTGGCCTGCTGCTCCGCGACGGCGTCGACGACGGCGACCTGGACCTTGAAGAGGACCTGGGCGTACATGAAGAGGAGCATGTCGAGGCCGACGGCCGCGCGGACCGTCTCCATGGTGTCGTCGTCCTGCTTGGGCCGGGGCCTCGGCACGAGGGACTCGGGCGCGCAGGCCTCGACGGGCCGGTCGTTGAAGCGGTTCACCTTGCGGAAGCCCTTGGGGCACTTGGGCGCCGCGGAGCCGCCCTTGGTCGACGGCGGCCGGAGGAGGAACGTGTCCTCGATCCACGCGACGGGCGCGGCGACGCCCGTGATGGCGTGGAGCAGCAGCCGCATGGAGTCGCCGACCTTGCCCGACGTCGCGACGACGGCGAACCAGTCGCGGGACCGGTCGATGAAGACGCGCGCGTCCGCCTCGTTCGGCGCGCCCTCGCGCGCGAGCCGCGCGGCGATGGGGCTCGGCGCGCCCCCCGCGGGGTCCGCGTCGTAGTCGAAGTCCAACGCGCTCAGGGGCACGAGCTGCTGGAGCTGGACGTTGCCCTTGGCCTCGGCCCAGGCCGCGAGGCTCATGCCGCGCATCGCGTCCGCGCCGAGCGGCGACACGCACTCCTCGCGCGACGCGTCGAGCTCGTAGCGCTGCTTCGGCCGCTTCTTCTCGTCGAAGTAGCCGCCGCGGCAGGAGTACCACTCCGAGATCATGCGGTCCACGGGGTTGCGGATGAAGACGAAGTACGCGCACGGCCGCGCGTGGATGCCGAAGCCGCCGCCGCGGAGGCCGCAGGCCCCGAAGGCCAGGGGCCCCAGCAGGGGCGCCGGCACGGGCGGCGCCCCGCCGGGCGGCGTGCGCGTGCGGTCCGCGGCCGCGCCGCCCGCGCGGAGGCCGAGCTCCCACGCGTAGCGGCCGCCGCCGTCGAGCTTCCGCGCGACGTCCTGCGCGCGCCCCACGGCGGCCTTGACGTCCGCGCGGCCCCGGCGGTCGTCGCCGTCGAGGGCCGTCGCGTTGCCGCGGAAGGTGCAGGTCCGCCGGCCGCAGGCGACGCCCGGCGCGTCGTCGCCGACGAGCAGCCGGTAGAACCGCGTGACCATGAGCCGCGCGGTGCTCTCGAGGCTCATGTCCGGCAGCACGAGGGCGTGGTGCGCGCGCGTCTTCTGCGCCGCGGCGCTCGTCGCCGTCGCCCAGGGCCAGCGGCGCGCCGCGGACGCGTTGCCCGCCGCGGCCGCGCGGCGCGCGAGCGCGGTCCTCGCGATGGAGTCGCCGGGCCCCGTGGCCTCGCGGAGCGTGCCGTAGGGCACGGACGACTCGACGTAGTAGTTGGGCAGCGCGTTGGGCCACGTCGCGCGGAGCGACGACGCGTCGTGCGAGTGGAGCACGACGCAGCCCTTGCCGCCCTCGAGCGACTTCTGGAGGTAGTTCTCGTAGTCGTGGTAGCCGTCGCAGGAGATGCGCACGCTGTTCTTGCGCGCCGTGTCCCGGCCCCGGCAGTTGTAGGCCGCGTCGAGGTGGACGAAGCGCAGGCGGTCCCGCGTGAGGTGCAGCGCGGCCCGGAACGCGGGCTGGTCCATGAGCTGGCCCAGCTCGCTCAGCTTCACGTAGGCCGCCTCCCAGGCCTTGAGGAGCCAGCGCGTCGTCGGCGAGTCCGCCAGCGCGAGCACGCCCGTGTTCGCCTCCGCGGGCAGCAGCTCGCCGTTCGCGACGCCGAGCGCGGCGCGGACGACGGCGTCGCCGTGCGTCCGGTTGTTCGTCACGGGCACGAAGGCCACGTGGGCGCCGTCGCCGCCGACGGCGCACAACGCGGCTCGTAAATCTCTACAGACGATCGTGTCCACGTCCAGAAAGAGCGTGTACGCGAAGAGCCGCGCGCCGCGCACCAGGCTCCGGATCTTCGCGAGCCGCAGCGCCCGGAGCGCGCGGTTCGTCGCGTCCTCGCGGTTCGTCCACTCGGGCCGGTCCTTGCGCAGCACGTCCTTCTTGACGCCGTCGACGGACGTGACCTCGAAGGCCCGGAAGGCCTGGAACTGGGGCATGTCCGCGAAGGCCAGACCCTCGGACGCGTTCCCGACGGACACGACGGCGTCGAAGGGCGCCGCGCGCAGCACGGCCCAGGCCGGCGCCGCTTCGTCGTCGCCGCGGGCATGCCGGCGCGCCGCCGCGAGGGGGCCGAAGCGCTCGCGGCTCCAGGTCCGCGCGACGGCGACGCCCGCCTCGTCCGTTAGCAGCAGCGTCTGCACGTTCGGCGGCGTCGTCTCCCAGACCGTGCGCGCGGCCTTGGCCGCCTTGCTCTGGGCCTTGGCGCCGACGGCGAAGAGGATGACGCCCACGTCCGCCGACGTCGGCGCGCACGCGGCGCCGCGCGCCGCCGGCGCGCCGCGCGCCGCGCGCCGCGGCTCGACGGGCGGCGGCTCGAGCTCGAGCGCCGCCGCCGGCGCCTTGCTCGAGTTGCGCCGCCGCTGCCGCACCTGGGCGCTCGCCGCCTCGAGCACGTCCTCGACGCGCGGCGGCCTCGGCTTCGGCTTCGGCGCCGGCGCCGCGGCCGTCGCGCGCGGCTTCGGCGTCGGCGCCGGCCGCCGCGTCGACGCCGTCCGCAGCCAGACGACGGCGAGGCCCAGGAGGAGGGTCAGGAGCAGCCGCGTGCGCAGCGGCAGGAACATCGCGTCGGAACTCTAGCCACAGCCCCTCATAAGCATCGCATCGACGATCACGATCGTCGACGGCAAGAAAAGAAAGCTGCCGATAGTATCGGCGATACTTCGGCACGATCAGCCTAAAACGTTTGTGCGCTGCTCGTTGCTCGCGCGCTGGGCTGCCCGCCATGGACGCCGCCGACCGGTTGGACCGGGCCCAGAACGCGAGCGAGGTCGCGCAGCAGCTCTGCGCCCTGGGTTCCTTCGAGCTCGCCTCCTTCCTCGAGGCCGCGGGCGTCACCTCCGGCGCCGAGCTGCTGTCGCGCCTGCGCGTGCCGAAGCGCGACGGCGTCGAGTCGCGGCGGAGCCGCCTCGAGGCGGCGCTGTCGAAGATCGACGGCAAGCTCGGCGCCCTGGCGGCGCAGAAGGACGAGCTCGAGGCCTTCGGCGGCGACGAGGCGCGCTACGAGGCCGTGCTCCTGGACGAGAAGGTCAAGGAGCTCCGCGCGCACGCGGGCCGGCTCCGGGACCTCCAGAAGGTGCTGCTGCTGCCCGGCGGCGGCGCGAGCCCCCACTTCAAGGCGACGAAGACGAGCGCCATCGACTTCTCGGCCGCGCGCGCGGTCACCGTCGCGCTGCCGTCGGCGGCGAAGCCCGCGCCGCTCCGGGGCTCCGCGTCGGCGTCGGCCGTGTCCTGGCGCGCGCCGGGTGCCGAGGAGGAGGCCGCGCCGCGGCCGAAGACGCTCCAGGCCGTCTACGACATGTTCTGCGGCTACTGGCGGCAGACGACGATGACGAACCTCGCGTTCGTCAAGTTCTGCCGCGACACGAAGCTCAACGACGCCAAGTTCGTCAAGGCCGGCATCGACCTCATCTGGACGCGCTGCGCGAAGAAGGAGAAGAAGGTCAAGTTCGAGGTCTTCCAGCTCATGCTCGACGAGATCGCGGCGACGAAGGGCACGTCGCGCGAGGTCCTCGACGACTACATCCTCCGCAACGCCAAGGTCGTCGTCCAGGGCACGCGCGGCTCGTCGAAATTCTACGACGACAAGTCGAACTGGACCGGCGTCGCCAAGAAGGGCGGGCCGTCGACGAACGACCCCAAGCTGAGCCTCGCGACCATGACGAACACGGGCCGATGAGTCCGCTGGGTTGCGCGGGCGCCCGTTCGAGTAAAACTCCCGTGTGGTACCAGGTGCTTATGCCGCCGCCTCGCGCGGGACCCGGGTCCAGAGCGCGACGCTCCCCGAGCGGCCCTGGGCCACGGCGACGGCGTCGTCGATGAGCACGAACTTGAAGAAGGGCAGGTCGCGGAAGGGGACGTCGTCGAAGGGCACGGGGTCCTCGAGGTCCTGCGCCGTCTCGAAGGGGCCGACCTTGAACGTCGCGACGTCGGGACGGAAGGCGCAAATCGCGCGCTTGCTCCAGCGGAACGGGCCGCGGACCGTCGTCTGAAAAACATCGCTCCCGAGCAACGAAAACACTCCGTTTTCGTTGTCGAGGTTCTCGTTGTCGAAGCGCTGAATCGCGGAGACGAAGGAGTCCACGTACGCGCCGTCGGCCCACGGCGCGAGCCGCCGCCACCAGGGGTTCTCGCCCTTTCGCGCCGCGACGACGGCGGCCTTGTCGGCGACGTACGCCAGCTGCCAGCGATTTCCCGGCGCGCCGCCGCCGCCGAGGGCCTCGAGCATGGCGTCAGGTGAAGGCCCGGCCCGGAGCCGCTGCGCGGCGACGATCGCTTCGAGGACCCTCCCCGGCGGCGGGCGGTCCTCGCCGGCGACGCGGCGCAGCGTCGCGATGGGGTCGCCGTAGCGCGCGGCGTCTCGCAGGCGCAGGCGTTCGACGGCGCGGAGGCGCCCGCGGAAGGGAGAAGGGACGTAGTCGCTCCGCGGACCGTCCCTCCGCTCGTCGATGCTCGGGAGGAGCAAGGGCGTGAGCGGGAACGTGGAGAACGCGAGCGCCAGGAACCGCCCCCACACAGCCCACGAGTCCTCTTCGGAGATCAGCGTGCCGCGCCGGATGTCGCGCGCGGCGAGCGACGCGCCGTCGCGGAAGAACTTGACGCTCTCCTCCGCGTCGCGGGGAGTGCCCTCGTCCGCGCGGAATTCGCTGCCGCCCGCGAGCCGGCGCATCGCGCCGCGCCGCGCCGCCGAGAAGGACGATGGCACGTAGGTGTCCTGCGCCGTGTCCTCCAGCGCTTCGTCGATGAGCGGCAGGAGGAGGGGCGTCCAGGGGAACGTCGCGGCCGCGAGCACCGCGAACCCGCCGGCCGCGCGCGCCTCGCGCAAGCGCCAGCGCTGGACGCGCGTCGCGTCGCGGGCCGTGGCGGCGGCGCCGTCCTGCCAAAATCGTGTCACGTCCTCCACCGTCTCGGGCGTGAGCTTTGACACGAACAGGTCGCCGGTGGCAGCGCCGAACTCGCCAAGCGCGCCGAGGCTCCGCTCGCTGGCGACGTTTTTTATGCTCGCGATGACGCGCGATTCGACGTCCGGTGCCGGCGCCAACGCGCGCACATTGGTCACTAGCAAGAGGCAGCACAGCAGCATCGCGGGTCGGGACCGGCGCCACATCACCAGCTCGATCGGTCCAGGCTTGCATGGCAACATGCCTTTTTTTGTTGAAGTTGCAGTGCCGGCCTCGTCCGCCGCCTCGAAGCGGCGCACGAGGCCCCGGCCCGTCGCGTGCGCGGCCATCATGTGATGGCTGCCCCGGATGTCGACGACGAGCAAGACGAAATGGCCGCGTCGCCGCGCTCGTGGCGACGCTCGGCGCGGGCGGCGTCGCCGGCGATCATACGCGGTCCGTCGAGAATCCGTTATAAGCATTTGTTAAATTGAAGTTGACTTGAAGTGTGATGTGATGTTGAATTGAATGTGAGTTGAAGTTGACTTGAAGTGTGATGTGATGTTGAGTTGAATGTGAGTTGAAGTTGACTTGAAGTGTGATGTGATGTTGACCTTTTCTTAGTCATGAATTGTTATAAACCGAAGTGACCCCTGTAAGTACTTCTCCAATACATTCTTTGACATTCAGACAGATGTTATCCGATTGCCGGCCCCGCGCGGTCCGCGTCGCCCTCGGCGCGCTCTTTGCCGTCGAAGCGCCGGCGCCGTGGCGCCGGCGAGGGCGCGTCTCGGCGTCGTCGACGACGCCCTGGTCGCGCGAGAACGGCGTAGGCGGCTGCGTCGACCGCGACCGGCCGCGGCGAGCACCCCCGGCCGTGCCCTTGTTGCCCTTGTTGCCCTTGTTGCAGCGAGCGTCAGCGAGATTTCGTTCAACGTCTGGCCATCTGTTTGACCTTCCACGCTCACCGCACACTCGCACGCGTCATACTCACACCTCGTACCTCTCTCGTAGCCTCCCGGCGTCCCAACAAGTCCCCCCCCCCCCAAAAGCCCCGCTTTTTACGACCCCTTTTCGCTCCGCCCACGCCATCCCAAAAAAAAACGTTCCCCACGACCGCGATCGCGCCCGTCCGCCCCCGGGGGGAGGCGTCACCCCCCGAAGCGCGGTCGTCGTCGCCCCGGGGGGCGGCGGTGGCCCGCCGGCGGCGTGGTCCGCGTCGGGCACCTCGACGACGGCGAAGAGCGACTCGCTCTTGCGCGGCGCGGCCGGCGGCCGGCGCGCCGGGACCCGCTCCGCTACGTCTTCGAGTCCTCGGTGCACGCCAAGCGCATGGAAGCCCGGCCTCCCACCTCGCGGCCCGCCGGCGGCGTGGTCCGCGGCGGGCACCTCGACGACGGCGAAGAGCGACTCGCTCTTGCGCGGCGCGGCCGGCGGCCGGCGCGCCGGGACCCGCTCCGCTACGTCTTCGAGTCCTCGGTGCACGCCAAGCGCATGGAAGCCCGGCCTCCCACCTCGCGGCCCGCCGGCGGCGTGGTCCGCGGCGGGCACCTCGACGACGGCGAAGAGCGACTCGCTCTTGCGCGGCGCGGCCGGCGGCCGGCGCGCCGGGACCCGCTCCGCTACGTCTTCGAGTCCTCGGTGCACGCCAAGCGCATGGAAGCCCGGCCTCCCACCTCGCGGCCCGCCGGCGGCGTGGTCCGCGGCGGGCACCTCGACGACGGCGAAGAGCGACTCGCTCTTGCGCGGCGCGGCCGGCGGCAGGCGCGCCGGGACCCGCTCCGCTACGTCTTCGAGTCCTCGGTGCACGCCAAGCGCAGGAAGCCCGGCCTCCCACCTCGCGGCCCGCCGGCGGCGTGTCCGCG
>NW_008705583.1:568557-572007 GCF_000186865.1 Aureococcus anophagefferens
ACCTCCGCGACACCGCGCCCGCGCGCGCGGTCGACGCACAGCCTCTATGGAGGACTAATGGCTCTGGCTCCGCCGGACGGAATTCGATGATTGATCTTTATTAATTAATTTCCTACGGGTGCACCTAGATGTACGTTGATCACTACACTGGCGTGGCGCGCAAGCACCCGCCCGCAGGCTTTGACGCGTCTGTAAACGTAGGGGGCATCGCTGGCCTGGGGGTCGCAGGCGTCAGCGAGACATTCAACGCCTGGCCATCTTTTCGACCCCACGCTCACCGCACACTCGCCACGCGTCATACTCACACCTCGTACCTCTCTCGTAGCCTCCCGGCGTCCCAACAAGTCCCCCCCCCCCCAAAAGCCCCGCTTTTACGACCCCTTTTCGCTCCGCCCACGCCATCCCAAAAAAAAAGTTCCCCACGACCGCGATCGCGCCCGTCCGCCCCCGGGGGGAGGCGTCACCCCCCGAAGCGCGGTCGTCGTCGCCCCGGGGGGCGGCGGTGGCCCGCCGGCGGCGTGGTCCGCGGCGGGCACCTCGACGACGGCGAAGAGCGACTCGCTCTTGCGCGGCGCGGCCGGCGGCCGGCGCGCCGGGACCCGCTCCGCTACGTCTTCGAGTCCTCGGTGCACGCCAAGCGCATGGAAGCCCGGCCTCCCACCTCGCGGCCCGCCGGCGGCGTGGTCCGCGTCGGGCACCTCGACGACGGCGAAGAGCGACTCGCTCTTGCGCGGCGCGGCCGGCGGCCGGCGCGCCGGGACCCGCTCCGCTACGTCTTCGAGTCCTCGGTGCACGCCAAGCGCATGGAAGCCCGGCCTCCCACCTCGCGCCCGCCGGCGGCGTGGTCCGCGGCGGGCACCTCGACGACGGCGAAGAGCGACTCGCTCTTGCGCGGCGCGGCCGGCGGCCGGCGCGCCGGGACCCGCTCCGCTACGTCTTCGAGTCCTCGGTGCACGCCAAGCGCATGCAAGCCCGGCCTCCCACCTCGCGGCCCGCCGGCGGCGTGGTCCGCGGCGGGCACCTCGACGACGGCGAAGAGCGACTCGGCGCGGCCGGCGGCCGGCGCGCCGGGACCCGCTCCGCTACGTCTTCGAGTCCTCGGTGCACGCCAAGCGCATGCAAGCCCGGCCTCCCACCTCGCGGCCCGCCGGCGGCGTGGTCCGCGGCGGGCACCTCGACGACGCGGAAGAGCGACTCGCTCTTCCGTGGCGCGTCCGGCGGCCGGCCTCCCGGCCGTCGGCGGACGTGCCTGAAAGGTCTTCAACCCCTGATTCGCGCGCCTCGTCTGTCGATCGTCGCCGCGGAACCGCGTCGATTCCCCCGCAGGCACCCGCAGACTCAACCATGCACGTCATCGTCCGCGCGCTCTTGCTTCCCTGGATCGTCACCTTCGCCGCGGCGGCGGGGGTCGTCAAGCTGAACACGAAGGCCGACCCGGTCGAGGCCGTGGTCGAGGTCTTCAAGCACCTCCATCCGGCGGCCTCATCGGCCGCGCTCGCCGTCGCGAAGAACGGGGTCGCGTCGGTGCTCAAGGGCCTCGAGGCGTCCGACACGAGCACCGAGAACGTCGCGTTCGAGGACGAGAACGAGCGCCGGCGCGCCGCGGCCGAGCAGTCCGAGCGGCGCGGCGCGTGCTCCGACATCACGAGCCGCGAGGTGTGCAAGAACGCCGCGAACAAGGCCGACTGCTCCTGGAGCAAGAGCCGCGAGAAGTGCAAGAACAAGCGCAAGAAGTGCGCCGAGGTCAAGAACAAGAAGACGTGCCACAAGAAGAAGTACGCGAACATCTGCGCGTGGAGCTTCAAGAAGGAGAAGTGCCGGAACGCCAAGTGCGAGGAGATCGACGACGAGCGCGACTGCATGTCCGAGGGCGCGCGGAAGAGGGGCTGCAAGTGGAAGAACAACCAGAAGCGCTGCATCGTCGACAAGGACGCCGGCGGCGGGGGGTCGGACGCCTTCACCGAGTCGACGTCGACGAGCGCGTTCGCGGGGGCCTCGTGCGCCGCCCAGGAGCAGCAAATCGTCGCGTTGAACGCGAACATCACGAACCTCAGCGCCGAGCTCGAGACCAAGGACGTCGAGCTCGAGACCAGCGCCGACGCGCTCGCGGACGCGATCGAGAAGCAGGAGACCTGCGAGGCCACGGTGCAATCGCTCGAGGAGGCGAACGCCTCCGGGGAGGGCTGCCCGACGCCCGCGCCGACGCCCGAGCCGACGCCCGCGCCGACGCCCGCGCCGTCGGTCTCTCCGACGCCCGCGCCGACGACGCCCGCGCCGACGGTCACTCCGACGCCCGCGCCGACGACCGCGCCGACGCCCGCGGTGTGGGTTCAGCGCGGCGACGACATCGACGGCGAGGCCGCGGACGACTGGTCGGGCGCCTCGGTGTCGCTGAGCGCGGACGGCACGGCGCTGGCCGTCGGGGCGTCCGGAAACGACGGCGCCGGCTCCTACGCGGGCCACGCGCGCGTGTTCGCGTGGAACTCCGACGACGACACGTGGATTCAGCGCGGCGACGACATCGACGGCGAGGCCGCGGACGACAACTCGGGCGCCTCGGTGTCGCTCAGCGCGGACGGCACGACGCTGGCCGTCGGGGCGTCCGGAAACGACGGCGCCGGCTCCAGCGCGGGCCACGCGCGCGTGTTCGCGTGGAACTCCGTCGACGAGACGTGGATTCAGCGCGGCGACGACATCGACGGCGAGGCCGCGTACGACTACTCGGGCTCCTCGGTGTCGCTCAGCGCGGACGGCACGACGCTGGCCGTCGGGGCGTACACGAACGGCGACGACGACCTCGGCTCCATCGCGGGCCACGCGCGCGTGTTCGCGTGGGACCCCGTCGACGAGACGTGGGTTCAGCGCGGCGTCGACATCGACGGCGAGTTCGTGTCGCTGAGCGCGGACGGCACGACGCTGGCCGTCGGGGCGCCCTACAACGGCGGCGCCGGCTACGAAGCGGGCCACGCGCGCGTGTTCGCGTGGGACTCCGTCGACGAGACGTGGAAGCAGCGCGGCGACGACATCGACGCCGAGGCCGCGGGCGACTGGTCGGGCTGGTCGGTATCGCTGAGCGCGGACGGCGCGACGCTGGCCGTCGGGGCGATCTACAACGACGGCGGCGGCTCCGACGCGGGCCACGCGCGCGTGTTCGCGTGGGACTCCGTCGACGAGACGTGGGTTCAGCGCGGCGACGACATCGACGGCGAGGCCGCGGGCGACGACTCGGGCTACTCGGTGTCGCTGAGCGCGGACGGCACGGCGCTGGCCGTCGGGGCGCCCAGGAACGGCGGCGCCGGCTCCAACGCGGGCCACGCGCGCGTGTTCGCGTGGGACCCCGTCGACGAGACCTGGAAGCAGCGCGGCGACGACATCGACGGCGAGGCCGCGGACGACTGGTCGGGCAGGTCGGTGTCGCTCAGCGCGGACGGCGCGGCGCTGGCCGTCGCG
>NW_008705583.1:574298-601231 GCF_000186865.1 Aureococcus anophagefferens
CGTCGACTTCCCCACTGTACATAGCCGCCCAGGCGGCACCCGCCACCCCTGCTTGCACCCCCTCCCCGCGCGCGCCGGCCTCCAGGCCGCGGCGAAGTTTCGTGTGAACATAAGTCCCTAAATACTAGTAGTGTTCTCAAGGTCCCCGAGCACGGTGCGCGACGACGGCTCCTCACACGGGCGCCCGCTGGAGCCAGGAGTCAAAGAGGTAGAGGAGCTCCCGGGGCTTGTAGCGCTTTAAGATTCAATTAGCCGCTGAATGACTGGGGACAAAAGGTTTCTAATGTAAAAAAAAGCCCGCTAGAGCTACCCGGGCGTCCGCGGCGTCCGCGGCGTCGCCGTCGTCGGCCTGGCAGAGGGCGACGCGGAGGCGCTCGGCCTCGTCCTCCGACGTCGCGCAGAGGAAGTGGAGCGCGGGCTTGGCGCCGAGGTGGTCCGCCGCGAGGTACGGCGCGACGCCGCGCGACCGCTTCGACCTCGCCGCGTCGGCCGGGGCCCCGTACGTTACTGGACGCCGTCGTCCGTCGCGAGGAGGAGCGGGTGCGCGAGGGGCGCCGGCGGCGCCGGCGGCGCCTCCGTGCGGACGACGAGGAAGAGCCCCGCGAAGATGGGCACCGCGCCGAGCGCGGGCCAGCCCGTCGGCGCGAGGCAGGCGTCGTCGTCGGCGGACGTCGCGCAGTTCGCGTAGGCGCCGGCGGCGAGGATGGCCGCCGTCAGCGCCGCGGCGACGACGGGCTGGACGACCGCGAAGGCCGAGACGAGCGTCGACGACGCGCGGCGCGTCGCCCAGGTCACGAGGCAGTAGGCGACGACGGACTGGCCCAGGACCCAGTAGGCCAGGGCCCAGAGGGCGCGCGCGGGCACGCGCCAGGCGCCGCGGCGGCCGCAGTCGTCGCAGACCACCGCGAGGAGCGGCCCGCTCGCGTTGACGACCGTCGTCGTCAACACCATGAGCGCCGCGGCGCGCAGGTAGGTCCGGAACGTGACGCTCACCGTCGGCGCGTCCGGCGCCGCGCCCTTGGAGAGAGGATCACGTACGCCGACGACGCCGTGCAGTTGACGAGGAAGAGCCCGTTCGCGGCGACGTAGCGAAAGCGCGACGCCGGCGCCGCCGACGACCGAGCGCCGAGCCCGACCATCGCGACGCAGCCGGCGAAGGCGCAGGCGACGCCGCAGGACCGCCGCCACGTCAACGGCTCGCCGAAGACGACGCGGCTCAGCGCGGCCGTGATGACGGGCTGCGTCGTCTGCCAAATCGACTGCGTCACCGCGTCCGACAGCTTGATCCCGGCGACGGTACCGATGCAATTCCGTGCGACGACTTCCAGTACGTCAACAACAACATCTGCCTCGAGTGCCCGACCGGCTTCACGTGCGACGGCGACACCAAGACGGCGTGCGCCGTCGACAAGTACGTCGACAACAACGAGTGCCTCGAGTGCCCGACCGGCTTCACGTGCGACGGCGTCACCAAGACGGGGGCTGATGGCCTTCGGGGCAATATGACCTTCCTCGGCGTCGACGTCGACACCGCGAACGCGAACAAGCCCGCCTTCGATACGACGATCGCGGGGATCGCGGGCGTGGACGAAACCTCCATCGTCGCGCTCTCCTTCGCTCCTTTTTCTTCCTTCTCATTCGACGACGTCACGCAGTGCTTCCTCGACGGCGGCGACTGCGCCTCGTGCTGCCCGGACTGCGACGACCTCTCTTATTCCCGGAAACAAAGTTCCGACAACTGCGTGTGCTACAGCGAAGTGTTGACGCACCCCGCGGACTATTTGGGGCTATATCTGGGCGGCCAGGGCTCTTGCGTGCACGTGACGTCGGCACTAGCCAGTTTTACACCCCCTAATAACCAACCCCGGGGGGGGGTGTTTGGAGGTACCGGTGACGACGTGATCGTGCTCGAGGGAGACTACTTCTCGGATATTTACGGCAAATCAGGCGAAGATAAGATCACCATCATTGGAAACGAGGCGAAGAACGTCAATGGCGACTTGCCCCGCGGCGAGCCGCAGACGCGCCGCTCCCTACCCCCCCCATCCCCTCCCCCTTTGAGAGATTTATCCCCAAGGGCTCCCGACGCCGCGTTCAGCGCGACGTCGCTGCCCCACGCCAACGGCCTCGCCAAGCCGCCGCGGCGCTCCACCACCGCGGGCCGAGCAAAACTCGCGCCCGCCGCCGATCGAGGTAACACTACGATTCGTTGCTCGACAAGCGGCAGCGCTTGCGTCGGTTGAACATGAGAAGCTCCCACCGTGCATCGCGAGGCCACGCGTGAGCCTTCGGCGAGGCGCGTCCGCCGCGCGCCATCCCCGGCACGGCGGGCCACGGCCGACGCGCTCGGCGCGAACACGCGATTGCGATCGTACTACTAGTAGTAAAGTTTTAGCCTTTCAAGAGCCTCCGAGTGCGTAGCGTCCCCGATCGAGAGCCAAGCTCCGCGGGCCGCGTCAGGAGCCGAGCTCCGCGCCAGGGACGTCCGGTAAGGTATAGTATCAATATCACCTAATAAAAAACTGAAATCCGGATTGTGTTTTATATCCTTGTATTTTTTTTGAAAAAAGTCAAAAGAAAGGTAAAAAGCGTTCAATTGGCTGTTTTAGTAAGGTGAAAAAGTGTAGAAATGGATGTTTTAGGAATACCCTAAAAAATCCACCCGGGCGAGAAAGCAGTACAAGCCGCCTCTATGCCTCTATGCCGCGGCCGCCTCGGCGCCCCCGGCCTAGGCCGCCGCGGCGACGCGCTCGTCGATGAGCGGGTCCGCGGAGACGCCCGTGGGCTTCGTCGACGCGGGCCCGTCGGCCCAGACGTAGTAGCCCTCGCCGTTCTTGCGGCCGAGCTTGTTCTCGGCGACCTTCTTGGCGAGGCTCGGCGGCACGGCGAAGGCCTGCTCCTCCGGGTAGTCCGCGGCCCAGCCGGCGAGGATCGAGTGGCACGTGTCGAGGCCGACGTAGTCCGCGAGCTGGATGGGCCCCATGGGGTGGCCCGCGCCGAGCATCATGGCCGCGTCGACGTCGGCGACCGTCGCGTCGCCGCGCTCGACCATGGCCAGCGCCGCGGAGATGTTCGGGATGAGCAGGCGGTTGACGATGAAGCCGGGCGTGTCGATGCACGAGACCGTCGTCTTGCCCGTCGCCCGGGCCCAGCCGTCGACGAGGTCGAAGACCGCCGGGTCCGTGTGGTCCGTCTTGACGACCTCGACGAGGCGCATGAGCTGCACGGGGTTGAAGTAGTGCAGGCCGACGAAGCGGTCCGGCCGCCCGCTCGCGACCGCCATCGGCGTGACCTTGAGCGAGCTCGTGTTGCTCGCGAAGATGGCGCCGGGCTTGATGCGGCCGCCGAGGTCCGCGTAGAACTTCGCCTTGACGCCCGCGTCCTCGACGATGGCCTCGACGACGAGGTCGCAGTCGGCGAGCGCGTCGACGCTGTCCGCGTACGAGAGGTTCGCCAGCGTCGCCGCGACGGCCGCGTCGGCGTCGAAGGCCGGGTCCTTCTTCGCCTTGCGCGCGTTGAGCTTCCCGACGCTCGTCTCGATGGCCCTGCGGCCGCTGGCGAGCACCTCGGCGTTGAGGTCCACGCCGATGACGGCCGTGCCCGCGGCGGCGGAGATCTGAGCGATGCCGTGGCCCATGAGGCCCATGCCCACGACGCCGACCTTGGCGATCTCGCCCACGGGCGGCGCGGAGCTGAAGCAGCGGCGCGAGAGGGACCGGAGGGCCATGGTGTCGTGCGGCGACTGGGGCGTCGGCGGCAGCACTCGGTACTCGAGCTCGAGGAAGACTTCAGGAGACTGTGGCAGAATTCTTACTGCTCGCTGAACTGCACAGTGTCGTCAATGTAGGCGTCCAGGCTCTCTACAGGCTCGACCTGGTCAACGTACCGCACGCACCCTACGCCACCTTATCGTCCCGACTCCCGTGGCTGCCCGTGCGCACGTCCACGGGCGGCGCGTCCAGCCGCGGGTCGCGCGCCGCGGCCGCGGCCCAGAGCGGCTCGCCGCGGAGCGCGCGCGCGAGCTCGCCCTCCAACGGCGCCAGCAGCGACACCGCCTCGCCGTCGACATCGTCGAGCGAGATCGCGAGGCAGTGCAGCGCCAGGCGATCCAGACCCCGCTCCTCGCGCCACCAGCGGTTGACCCTCGAGTCGCCGTGCTTCGAGTCGCCGATGACCGGCATCGACAGGTGCTGCGCGTGCCGGCGGATCTGGTGCGGCCGCCCCGTCGCCGGCGCCGCGATGCACAGCGTGCAGCGCGGCTCCTCCTGCGACGCGAGGTAGCGGAACACGGTCCGCGCGTCGCGCGGCGCGCCGTCGTCGCCCTTCACGGGCTTCTCGACGACGACGTCCGCGCCGCCCTCGCCGGGCCAGTCGCCGCCGCGCAGCAGGCAGAGGTACTCCTTCGTGCCCGCCGCGAGCGCGTCGTGCGCCTTGCCCGCCGTCGGCCCGTCGAAGCCGAAGAGCAGCGCGCCGGACGTCCGGTGGTCGAGCCGGTGCGCGGGAAACACCTTCCGCCGGAACTGGCGCTGGAGCTGCGTCGTCACGACGCGCCGCCGGCCCGTGTCCTTGTTGCGGTGCACGGAGATGCCGGCGGGCTTGTTCACGGCCACGAAGCGGTCGCTGTAGTGGAGCACGGGGATGCGCGACCCCAGCGCCATCAGGAGCGGCAGCAGCATCGCTGTTGCGTTGTGTGCTGCAGGCGGCGAGGCTGCGACCTTGTGTGCTGCAGGCGGCGCGACGGCGACGACTCCTGTGGCGCTGCCACGGGACGACGCCTGTGGCAATTGCCACTGGACGAGGACGAGGACCGAGGCGAAAATCAAGTGCCTCGAGCTTGGGACGCCTCTCGCGCCGTAGTCTCGCGCCTGTCCAGGCGCGCGCGCGCGGCCCGCGACGCGCCGCGCCCGGCGCGCCTAGCTAGCGGTATGAATCTGCTGCCGCTCGAAGCGACGACGAACGCAGAACCGAAGACGAAAAAGCCCCGGAAGAACTGCGACAAGAACCCGCTCGACGTCTACGGCCTCGGCGAGCAGGCCAAGTCCGGCCCGGTCTGGGGCGAGGCCAAGGGCCTCGCCGAGGCGCTCGGCCCGGACCCGGCGCTGCGGTCGCGGGCCGACGGCGACAAGGCGAAGCCCGCGGGCCTGCGGAACCTCGGCGCGACGTGCTACCTCGGGTCGCTCGTGCAGGTGCTCTACCACAACGTCGCGTTCCGCGAGCTGCTCTACAAGGCGGAGCCGCGGACGAAGAACGACGACGTCGACGTCGTCGGCGCGCTGCAGCGCATCTTCGCGGACCTCGAGACGGGCAAGCGGTCGTCCGGCGACGTGACGGTCCTGACGGACCTGCTGGGCCTCGAGGTCGCCGTGCAGCAGGACCCGCAGGAGTTCGGCAAGCTCTTCATGGCCAAGGTCGAGGAGTGCTGCGGCGCGGGGAGCACGAACTTCATCGCGGACCTCTTCCGGGGCCGGCAGCGGTACGTGACGACGTGCACGGTCTGCAAGAACGAGTCGACGCGCGACGCGTCCTTCGACGAGCTCGAGGTCGCCATCGCGGGCCGGCCGAGCGTCCAGGCCTGCGTCACGGCGCACGTCGGCGTCGAGTACCTCGAGGGCGACAACCAGTACCTCTGCGAGAAGTGCGGGCGCAAGGTCGACGCGGAGCGGCGCGTCGTCGTCACGCAGGCGCCGCCCGTGCTCAGCGTCCAGCTCCTGCGCTACGTCTACGACCGCGTGACCTGGGAGAAGAAGAAGCTCCGCGACGCCATCGAGACGAACGCGAGCATCGACGTCTCCGAGGGCGACGCGCTCGTGCCCTACGACCTCGCGGCGATGGTCCTCCACCGCGGCGAGTCCGCGCACGGCGGCCACTACGTGTCCCGGTGCCTCGACTGGCGGCGCGACGCCTGGTTCCAGTTCGACGACGACACGGTGACGTCCGCGGCGACGCCGAAGCCCGCGGACGCGTCCGACGACAAGAAGCGGAAGGCGCCGGCCGCGAGCAAGTCGTCCGAGAGCTACATGCTCGCCTACGTGCGCCGCGACTGGTTCGCCCAGCAGGCGTGCAAGAAGGGCGGCGCGGCGGCGCCGGACGCCGGCGGCGCGAAGCGCAAGCGCGGGGCCAAGCAGGGCCGCGCGTCGAGCCCCGCGAAGCCGCCGCCCGGCGCCGAGGAGCACGTCCACGACCTCGACGAGGCCCACGAGACGGAGATCGCGACGTGGAACAGCGCCAAGGACGCCCTGCAGTCGGCCGCCAAAACCCGGCGCGCGTCGTACGACGCGCACTTCGGGCGCGCGGGCGCGACGCCGACGCCGTGGCGCGATTCCGCGGCGACGACGGAGTTCGTGGGCGGCATCGCCCTCCTCGAGACCGAGGCCCTCGCCGCGTGGGTGAGCGGCAAGACGCCGGCCAAGGCCGTCGACAAGGGCTCCGCCGGCGCGTCGTCGTCGGCGGCGCCCGAGGTCATCGTCGTCGACGGCGACGACGACGACGGCGACGACGCCGCCGCCGCCGCGGACGCGGCGCCGTCCGTGGGCGCCGTCTTCGACGGCGAGACGCCCGAGCGCCTCGCGAAGCTCCGGCGCCTCGTGCGGACGCCGCGGCTCTGCGCCCACCGCAAGCTCGACCCGGCCGCGCTGCCGCGCTTCAAGGTCCTGCGCCGCGAGGTCTACGACGGCGTGCTGGCGGACCTCTTCTGCGGCTGCGCCCCGGAGGTCGACGTGACCCTCGACGCCGCCAACGCCTTCTGCGCCGAGTGCGTCGAGGACGGCCGCGCGCGCGACGCCGAGGCCGAGGAGCTCCGCGAGCGGTACCGGGCGCTCCACGCGCGGCTCGTCGACGTCGAGGCCGCGGCGAAGCGGGGCTGGGACGCCGAGGGCGAGTACCTCGTCGCCAAGGGCTGGCTCCCCGAGCTCAAGAAGCTCGGCGCGCCGCCCAAGGACCGCAAGTCCGGCGGCCGGCAGCGCACGCTCGCCGACTGCGGCGTCGGCGCGCCCGCGAGCGCGGGCGACTGCAACCGCTGCATCGTCTGCGACCACGGCGGCCTCAAGCCCAAGACGCGGGGCAAGCCCGTCGCCGTCGACGCCGCGACCTGGCGCGAGATCCTCGCGCTCTTCCCGGCGTCGGTCGAGGTCCGCGTCGGCGCCGTCGAGTGCGCCGCGTGCGCGGGCGCGCGCGAGGCGCAGAGCGCGCAGAACGACGCGCGCCACGACGAGCTCGAGGCGCACCCGATCCTGCGCAGCCTCCTCGACCGCGGCACGGGCGACCGCAAGAAGACGCGGTCGCGCGGCGGCGTGGACGCCGCGCGCGCGGCGACGGACGACGCGGCCGCGGCGTTCGGCGTCCTCGCGCCGCGCCCGCCCCTCGACGCCGCGGCGCCGCGCCGCCCCCGCGAGTGGATCGTCGCGCGCGTCGCCGCCGGCGAGGACGAGCCCTTCCCGAGCCTGCGGCTCGTGCCGCGCTTCTGGCTCGCGCGGTGGCGCGCGTACCACCTCGACAAGGGCCCGCGGCCGCCGCCGCTGCCGGACGCGCGGGCCGCCCTGGCGCTGCCGTCCGGGCTGATGACGGTGCCCCTCTGGCTCGACCGGCTCCTCCGCCTCTCCGCCGGCGCGCTCGGCTCGCGGGGCGACGCGGCGCGCGCGCGCGGCGACGACGCCGCGGCCGTCGCCGAGGCCCTCGAGACCGCCGCGACGACGGACGACATGGTCCGCGACGCCGTGCGCGAGTCCGCCGGCGGCGCGTCCGAGACGCTCGACGGCCTCGCGGCCGCGACGGGCGGCGAGAACGAGCTCCACGAGGCCGTCGAGGAGGCCGAGTGGGACGCGCTCCGCGCGCGCTACGGCGACGACGAGTCGGACGCGCTCCGCGTCTACGGCGCGGACGACGCCTCGTGGACGACGGACCCGGCGTTCTGCCCGAGCCACGCCGCGGCCGCGAACCTCAAGTTCGAGAGGGACCGCGACGAGTACGGCGACGCCGCGATCCACGTCGCGCGCCTCGGCGCGACGGACGCGCCGCCGCCCGTCGAGGACGAGGTCGAGGCGCGGCCCGACGACGGCGACGACGGCGACGGCCGCCGGCGGCGGTCCCAGCGCGCGTCGACGCGCGTCGCCGCCGCGCCCGCCGTCGAGACCGTGCGCCTCGCGTCGAACGACCGCGTCGGCCTGCTGCTCCTCAAGCTCTGCGAGGCCTTCCCGGAGATGATGGAGGGCGAGAAGAAGCGCAAGCGCGGCGGCAAGGCCCTGGCGCTCTACCGCCGCGGCGGCGCGGTCCTCGACGCCTTCGACGCGACGCTGGAAAAGTGCGGCGTCCGCGCGCGCGACACGCTCTACGCCAAGGTCGTCGACGGCGACGGCTCCGTGCCCGGCGCCGCGACGCTCGACGACCTCGTCGCCTACGCCGCCACGGCCCGCGCGCCGCCCCACAGCAAGCGGGGCAAGCAGGAGCGCGAGGCGGAGACGGGCTTCGCGGGGACGATGCTGGGGAGCTCGTCCGCGCCCGCGGCGCCCATCGACGTCGACGCCGAGTCGGACGACGACGGCAGCGGCTCGGCCTAAGGGTGTCTCTAGAGCGGCGTGTCTCTCTCGACGCGATCGTCCACGCCGCGGACGCCCGAGTCGCGTATGAAATTTGTGGCTCGAGGATCTATCGTTTCGAGGTGCCTAAATGAGCCGCTCAGCGAAGCTCGCGACCGAGACGACGCGGAAGTCCCAGTACGGGAGGCCCGCGCTAGACTAGCTCTTCTTAAAGAAGCTCCGGGCGCTCTTCTCGGATTTCGCGAGCTTCGCGGCCTCGCGCCTCCGCCGCTCCTCGTCGAGCTTCTCCGCGTCGCCCCAGCGCCGGTCCGCCTGGACCTCGAGGTCGCGCCGCAGGTAGAGCTTCATGGGCCGCCAGGTCGGCTGGCGCGGGTTGGACCGCTCGACGCTCGCGAGGCACTTGAGCGTGTTTTTCGGGAGCAGGTACGTCGCCGCCGCGTCGCCGGAGGGCACGAGGTCGTAGGAGCTGCGCGCCTTGTGCTCCGCGCAGACGCGCACGGCGAAGACGCGCTCGAGCGTCGCGTCGAGCGGGCCGCCGCCGCAGACCTCGCAGCCGGCGCAGCCCGGGCCCTCGGTCCTCCGGCGCTTCGCCTCGGCCTCCGCGGCCTCCGCGGCCCGGCGCTTCTTCGCCGCGAGTTTCTCGAGCGCGGCGGCCTTGTTCGCCGCGGCGCGTGCGCGCGCGGCGTCGTCCATGGCGGGTTTTGGTGGTGTGGTTGCGGGCGCCGCGGCTTCTTGTTTGCTTGGCGAGGGCTCGGCCGGAGCCGCGTCAGGCTCCATCGCTCTTCGATCCGGTTCCGCTGGCGCGGCCATGTCGGCCATGTGTGAGAGCGGCGGCGGTGCACGCCGACGTGCGCGCCTCCGCCTTCGAGCGCGCGCGCGCAGATGGAGCGCAGATCACTGAGACGAGAGAGCTCGATGAGAGGTGCAGCCGATGTTGATCGACTCGGTGCCGTGCAATATCATCCTGGGGACGGGGCGCTGATGGTGGGCTACCTCGGTGTGTGAAAACCGGGTCTCGGAGCGCGGCGGCCATGTCGCTCACGCACGCGAAGAACAACGTGTGGACCTGCGAGTCGTGCAACTGCAAGACGAACCCCGTGCGCGCCGTCGAGTGCGCCATCTGCGGCACGGCGGCCCCGAAGACGAAGTTCGGCCGCAAGGCCCACGGCAGCTACGTGCTCGTGAGCCTCAACAACGCGAAGCGGCGCGCCTTCGCGCGCGTCTTCGACCTGCGCACGGACACGGTGCTCACGGAGGAGCTGCCCGCCGCCGAGGAGCTCGACGACCGCGTCGCCGTCGCGCTGCGTACGGCGCTCGACGCGGGCTACCAGGCCAAGGTGCGGCACGAGAAGCACCGGCGGCACTCGACGGCCCAGACCCTGGCGAAGCGCGTGCACCGCGAGCGCGAGGCCGAGGAGAGCCGCGCGCGCGTCACGGGCGACCTCTTCGCGCAGGTCGCGGCCGGCGCGGAAATCGACCGGCGAGCCGGGACGTCGGGGCCGCGCTTCAGAGTTCTCTCGCTCGGTCACATCGATTTGGCTGATCTTTCGACGAATCGATGGCTCTCGTCGAGTTCTCGAAGCACACACGACGCGCGCGCGTCGAACCCGTCGCGCGCGCGCCCGCGGACGTCGGGTCGAAGCTTCGAGGTCCGCGCAGGTCATGGCGCACGACCGGAGCCAGGCGAACGTGCAGCGCATGCTCGGCCAGCAGAGCGACATGCGGCGGCGCATCGAGGCCATCGCCGTGGAGCCGGACCTGCACTCCTACGACGACGACCCGCGGAGCCGCTACGCGTCGTCCGTCGACGAGGACGAGGCGCGCGTGCTCATCGACGCGGGCGCGGCGGCGCGCGCGGCCATGGTGCCCTGCACGTGCTGCGAGCGGCCCTACCGGGCGCGCGCCATGCTGGGCGTGGCCTCCTTCCACGCCGTCGCCGAGTGGCGGCGGCGGCGCGGCGCGGACATCCCGCGCGGCGACGCGCGGCACGGCATCACGAAGCGCTACGAGGGCGTCAAGCTCTGCGTCTTCTGCACCCAGTTCTTCGACGACGAGTTCTGCGACTACGTGCGCATCTCCGGCGACGCCGCCGTCGTCGACGACCCCGTGCTGCGGCTCGCCAAGGGGCCCGAGGTCGAGATCGCGCGGCCCCACAAGGGCGAGGCGCAGCGCGCCGTCGGCGTCCTGGGCCTCGCGGCGGCGGCGGCGGCGGCGGGCGCGCACGCGCGGGGCGTGCCGCTGCCGCCCGTGGCGTCCGCGCGGCCCGCGTCGACGCTGCGCCAGCGCATGGCCAAGTCGGAGCTCCAGATGCGCGCGAGCCAGCCCCTCAAGATGGACCCCTGGGGGTCGCACCTCGCGGCGCACGAGACCCGAAAGCCGCCGAAGCCGCTCCCCGCCATCGCGAAGAAGGACCCGGCCGTCGAGCTCTCGCGGTCCGCGCCCTCGCTCGGCGACGCCGCCGCGGCGCCGAAGCGGCGGAAGCCGCCGAAGAAGGCGCGCTTCGCGGAGCCGCCGCGGGCCGCCGCGCCGCCGCCGGCCGCCGACGCCGCGGCGGACCACCGGGTCCTGGGCGCGCGGCTCACGAACTCCGGCGCCTTCGGCCGGCCCGCGACGCCGCGCGCGCCGCGCGCGGCGACGCCGCCGCCGCTCCGGGGCCGGGGCCGGCCCAAGCCCGAGCGCGCGGTCCGCGACTCCTGGGCGGGCCAGGCGCCGCACGACGCGCGCCGCGACCCCGGCGCCCCGGAGCCGCCGCCCTCGCCGTCCTACAAGGCCGTCGACGACGCGTCCAACGTCTACGTCGTCTCGAAGCGGCGGCGCGCGCGGAAGCGGGCGCCGTACGCGCGGTCGACCGCGCGGCCGCCCGTGCGGCCCGACGCGCTCCTCGCCGACCGCGCCCAGCGGTCGTCCATGCAGAACACGGACGGGAGCCGCGTGCCCGACGCGAAGAGCCGCTTCACCGCGGCGGCGCAGCCCCACTTCTTCACGGAGACGGACGGCGGCCTCGCGAAGCCCCGGCGGCGGAGGAAGAAGGAGCCGGGCCCGGAGGACCACGACCACGTCGAGCGCAACGCCCGCGCGTCCTGGGCGGGGCAGAGGCCCCACAACTTCGACGCGGACGCGCCGCGCGCGCCGTCCATCTACGGCGACGGCAAGCGCGTGCCCGAGCCCAAGACGCGCAACACGGCCAAGCACGTGCCCTTCATGTTCACGCACGACACGCTCGCCGAGCCCACGCAGCGCCGGGCGAAGCACCGCGACAAGAGGACCATGCACAGCGCCGCGTTCCGCTAAGGCCTCGGCGTACTCTTACTCGGCGCCGGCGGTCCTCGGGGCCCGCCGGCGCGTCACGCGCGCTAGCCGTCGAGAGCGACGTGGTCCGTGTTCGCGCGCCGGCAGTGCTGGCAGCGCACGGACGCCGCGGCGACCTCCGCGCCCGCGCCTCAGCCCATGAACGCGACGGCCGGCGGCTTGTAGCCCGGGCAGGCGTCCGGCTCGCTGCGACACCGGCCCCGGAGCACGCCCTGGAAGTCGCGGTGCCAGGCGGCGGGCTCGCAGACCTTGGCCGACACGTAGCCCCGGCAGCTCTCGCCGAAGCCGTTCTTAGGGCCCGACGCGAGGACACGCAGGCGCGGGGCGCCGTCGGCGGTCCGCGGCGCGCCGTCGACCGTCGCGTCGGACACGAACACGGCGTCGCGCTCGAGGACGCGGACCTGCGGCGAATCGAGCGCGACGCCCTCGCGGACCATCGCCTTCTTGGCTTTGATCGTGTAGCGGTATGCAAGTTCAGTTTCGCAAGATTCGTCGACCAGGGATGCCATTAGCGCTTGAGCTGCTTGGATGCCCAACCGAGCGGAGACCAGGGCGGCAGCTCCTTATAATAGGTGGAATAGGACGCGACGGCGACGATGTCGACGGTGACGAGCAAAGCCAAGAGCTCGGCAAAAATGCCTCGTCTCATGCGACGATGTCGACGGTGACGAGCAAGGCCAAGAGCTAGGCAAAAACGCCTCGTCTCATGCCGCAGCTCTCCCAAGTCAAGGTGAAGTAAAGATGCTGTCGAAGAACCCAAATTACGCCCGCAGCGGCGCGTCCCGCTCGAGGCCGCGGAAGAGCTCCGGCCAGGTCGCGCCGTTGCGTTCGAAGCCGGATTTGAAGACGACGTCGTCCTGCGCGTTCGTCTTCTTGAGGATGTTCGAGAGGCCGACGGAGGCGAGCGGCTTCGCCGTGTCCGCGTCGTAGCACTCGAAGGTCGCGTCCTTCGCCGCGTCGGCCGCGAGGCTCTCGACGCAGATCGCGGCGACGTCCGCGCGGGCGATGCGGCCGCTCTTCGTGTCGCCCTGGTTGAGCTCGAGGAGCGCGACGCCCTTGGCCGCGTCCTCGGTGAGGCCGCCGGGCCGCACGACGGTGTAGGCGCACGAGGCGCTCGACGCGTAGAGGCGCCGGACGGCGTCCTCGCCCTTGATCTTCTCCTCCATGATCTTGCCGAAGACGTTGAGGAAGAGGTAGACGGGGCTCGACGGCTTCGTGACGGCGCCCGACCTGGGCAGGAAAAGGGTGCGAAATTCCCGACTTCAAAGGCTCCTATCTCGGTCGATTTCTGCTCGTATCGGCTAATTTTTGGACGAGCGATCATATCTCGGAGCGCTCTCGAAGCGTGGGTGCTGTTTCCGAAACGCGCGCGCGCGGAACACTCACGTTGAAGCGACGTTGAATCACCCTTTTCCAGCCCTGCGCCCGACGACACGACGACCAATCGAGGCACGCCGCCCGCGAGGCAGGCCTCGGCCACGTTGACGAGGCCCGCGTTGTCGACGGCCGCCGGCGCGCCGCCCTGCTTGGACGCCGACGCCGCGAAGATGACGGCCGCGGCGCCCTTGACGGCGGCGTCGCACTGGCCGCGGTCGACGACGTCGCACGGCTTCGTCGAGAGCAGCTTCGACTCGAGGCCGAGGTCGTTGCCGCTGCGCGTGCAGGCGACGACCGGCGTGCTCCTCGCGAGGAGCGCCTTGACGCACTCGGAGCCCGTGCGCCCGTTGGCGCCGATGACGACGACGGGCGCAGCCGCCGCCGCGCCGGCGGCGCCGGGAAGGAGCGTCGTGCCGACGACGCCGCGCAGCAGGCTGCGGCGCGACGGAGCACTCGTGGCGCGCTGCGACGGAGCCGTCATGGCCGCCGCAAGGTGCAGCTGCATGGCTAGCAGCGCGGTCACGGCTGCGGCAAGGTGCAACTGCATGGCTAGCAGCGGAGCCATAAAGGAAGCGCGGGCCATCGTCTCCCGAGCTTTTAGATCGGGCAAGTTGCAGTCGATATTACCCTTTCAAGCAAGCGGGTATGCGGCGCCGGCGCAATTAGAATGGGCAACGCGCTGCCCGGCGCGCAGCGGAAGCTCGTGGTCCTGGAGCAGGATCCGCTGACGTGGCGCCTCGAGCACGTCGTCGACATCCGGAAGCGCTTCATCGCCGAGGGCTGGGACCCCGGCGTCAACCGGGACCAGCTCTCGCAGCTGGTCCAGCTCGTGCTGCCGGACCCGACGCACGACGTCGTCGAGGAGGTGCTCTGGCAGCGCTTCTTCGACGCGGCGCACCGGATCCCCGAGGACGCGCCGAACGAGGTGAACATCTTCGAGTTCTTCGCGGGTTTGGCGGTCGTCTGCCTCGCGGCGTTCGAGGAGAAGGCCGCGTTCGCGTTCGACCTCTTCGACTTCAACGGCGTCGGCAGCCTGAGCTACGTCGAGTGCATCGTCATGCTCTCCACGTTCCTGAGCGGGACGATCTGCTTCGTGCGCCGGGGCGCGAGCCCGTCGGACGAGAAGCTCGAGGCGCACGTGAAGCACGCGTACGAGACCATCGGCAAGCAGCCCCACGAGCGCCTCACCAAGGAGGAGCTCCTCGAGTACTACGGCGTGCGCATCATCGAGCTCTGCGAGGCGCGGGGCATGGACGAGTGCGACACGCCCATGGTGTTCCTGCTGTGCTACGACCTCGTGAACATGAGCATGCTCGACGACGGGCCGTCGACGAAGGCCGTCGTCCTGAATTCCGAGGACATCGGCTTCGACTAAGCGTGGGTTACGCCGCGGGCCGCACCATGCCGATGTAGGGATGCTCGCACGCGTCGCCCGCTTTCGTGCGCATCTCCTCCCGGCCCGCGACGGCGAAGCCGTAGCGCGCGTAGATGTCCGGGTTCCGCGGCCCGCACGTCTCCAGGAAGCACGGCAGGCGTTCGCGGTCCGCGATGGCCACCGCCGCGCGCATGAGCTTGCCGCCGACGCCCCGGCCCTGCGAGCCGGGGTCCACGGCGACCGCGCGCACGTAGACGTGCGGGCCGGGCGCGTGCGCCTTGTGGAGCCGCTCGCTGGCCTTCGTCAGGGCCGCGAGCCGCGTATTCTTGTCCGTGTTCGTGTATGTCGCCGCCGCTCCTTTCGGAAAGCCCGTGCGGGCGAACGCGGCGGGGAAGAGGCACGGGCCGTCGACGGGCTTCCCGCGGTAGATCATGAGGCACGCGACGCCGACGAGGTCGCCGTCCGCGCCGCGGCAGGCGACGATCGCGCCCTTCCGGCCGGCGGCGAAGGACTCCTCGACCAGATAACGCATGATCCAGGCGAGCGCTTCCTGGCCGCGCGCCGGACTCTCCCACGTGCCGCCGCTGCACCACTCAAAGGCCAGCTCGGGCGGCGTCGTCTCCGTCCCGGCGAAGGAGCGGCCCAGCACCGCGCTCGCCTCCCTGGCCGCCGCGGGCGTGCGCTGCAGGCATTCGACGTCGCGCAGGTCGCCGACGTCCTGGACCTTGCTGCTCGCGCAGCAGCCCATTCTACAGCAATCTCGCGCTGCACATCGCGACAGGAGAGATCGTTTGGCAGGGACCCAAGGTCGACTGCAAAAAGAAAATTGGACATCGTGGGCAAGCCCTGTGGCTGAGGTGCTCTCACACTGCGCCCGACGCCCGCTAGGCGACTTCGGCGCGCGCCATGTGCTCGCCGGAGAAGCGGGACCGGGGCCCCGTGCACCCGGTCGTGCTCAAGGACGCGACGCACCGGAAGAACTCGCTGAAGGTCAGCGTGCCGGCCAAGTGGCTGCGGGGCCCCTGCGCGCGGCTCCTCGAGCCCTGGGCGAAGCACACGGGCGACGGCATCGAGACGCTGCGCCTGCGGAGCGGGGCGGCGCCCGGCGCGCCCTGCGTCGACGACGTCGCCATCGAGGCGATCCTGGGCGCCGCGGGCGGCGAACCGCCGGCGCTCTTCGTCGCTCGGAAGATGGCCTGCGAGATCGCGCCGGCCGCGGGGCCCGGCGGCGACTCCGAGGCGGCGGCGCGGCGCTACATGGCCGACGGCCTGCTGACGGAGGCCGAGCGGGCCTACCGGCGCGTCGCGCGGTCCGGCGGCTCCGAGGCCGCGGCCGAGAGCGCGCGCGACGCGCGCGACGCCGCGGGCGAGCTCAAGCGGGCCGAGCGGTGCGCCAAGAGCCAGGATTCGCTGGAGAAGACCGTGGAGGGTTTAGAGTTGGGCCGGTCCGTGCTCCGGCGCTGCCCGAACTCGCTCCGCGCGGCCGAGGTCGTCGCGGGCTGCGCGGCCACCCTAAAGCTCTGGGACGAGGCGGCCGCGGTGACGCTCGCGGCCTGCTTCGGGTCGCGCGAGGCGCGGCCCGACGGCACGGTGCGCGAGTTCGACGCCGCGGGCGACGGCGTCGCCGCCGGGGCGCTCCAGCGGCTCTTCGCGTCGCGGCGCGGCGGCGCGGCGGCCGTCCGGAGCCTGAGGTTCGCGACGCGGTACCGCGAGTCCGAGGCCTACTGCGTCGCCTGGGCGAAGCGCCAGGCGGACTGCAGCGCCTTCTGCAGCGAGCAGCGCCACGTCGCCGCGGAGCTCCGGCGCCTCGACGACGGCGCGCGCGCGGCGCTCGACGACGCGTCGGCGGTCCGCGTCGCCAAGGCCTCGCGCATGTCCGAGTCCGCGGCGAGCCGCGACGCGGAGCTGCGGCGCGACGAGCGCTCCATCGCGGCGAAGGTGCTGGAGTTGCGCGAGGCGGCCATCGCCCTCGACGGCGAGAACGCCGCGCTGCGGCGCCTCAAGGCGTCCGCGCTCCGCTCGCTCGGCCGGGCCGGCGAGGCCGCGGACGCCTGCGACGCGGCGCTCCAGCTCTCGCCGCGCTGCCCGCGGGCGACGCTCCAGCGCGCGCGCTGCGTCGCCGCCGCGGCGCGCGCGCGCCTCCGGGAGACGTATTTCCACGACAGGGAGAGCGCGGAGCGCGCCGAGACGCCGTTCTGCTTCTCGAACCCGTCGTCGGGCGCGCCCCGCGTCGACGCGGAGACGCAGCGCGTCGACCCGGACCGGCCCATGGCGGCGGCCACGTCCGCGCTCGCCGCGGACACGCGCGTCCGCGCGCTCTGGGCCAAGGCGCTCCGCGACTACGACCGCTACCTCCGGCTCATGGGCCACGACGTCGACCTCGACGGGGCGAAACCGCCGGCCGGCAATCAGGCGTCCGACGGCGTCTTCACCTTCAGGGGCGCGAAGATGTCCGCGCCCGCGGGCGAGAAGGCGCGCGAGGGCAGCTGGCTCCGCGTCGTGCTCCACGAGCGCAAGGCCCTCAAGGCCGACATCGCCGCCGCGGAGCGCGCGGAGGTCCGCCAGCGCGCGCTCGAGGCCGAGCGCCTCGAGCGCGAGCGCAAGGCCGCCGAGGCGCGCCGCCGCGCGGCCGAGGGCGCGCGGAAGCCGCAGCGCGAGTGGGACCGCGACAAGCTCCGGGAGCAGAAGGACCCCTACGAGGTCCTCGGCGTCCAGCGCGACGCGACGGACGCGCAGATCAAGAAGGCCTTCCGCTCCCTCGCCCTCCGCTACCACCCGGACAAGAACCCCAACGAGTCCGAGAACGAGAAGTTCAACGACATCAACGCGGCCTACGAGCTCCTCTCCGACCCGGACGCGAAGAAGCACTACGACGCCTACGGCGACTGACGCCCGTCGCATTTTAACCGCCGCGATTCGGGATTTCTCGGGGCAGTGCGGCCGCGTCGAGGCCGCGTCGCTCACGTTGCGTGGGGACTGCCTCAGGAAGTTGATGTTCATGTTGAGCGAGCCTTGAGGCCGGGGTGCCTAGCTAGCAGCCGACCGACGAGCGCAGCAGCGACGCCGACGTCGTGCGCGCATGCCGGAGATGCCGGAGCCGTCGCAGAAAGTGCTCGTGCGCGAGCCGCTCCTCAGCGTCATCGACTCCGGCGACGTCGCGGGCCTCGCGCGGCTGGTGCGGAACGACCCGACGCTGGACCTCGCGCAGCCCTACGACGACTTTCGCACGCCGTCGCTCGCGCACCGCGCGCTGGAGCTCGGCCACACGCACCTGCTGCGCTGCATGCTCGCGACGCGCCCCGAGCTCGCGCTGGCGCCGGGACTGCACGGCGCGTCGCTGACGCACCTCGCGGCGCGCCGCGGCAACGTCGACGCCGTGTCGCTGCTGCTCCGCTACGTGGGCCGGGCCGCGCTCGACGCGCCGGACCAGCTCGGCTGGTCGCCGCTGCACGACGCGGCGATGGAGGGGCAGTTCGCCGCGGTGAGGTACGTCGCGAGGCGGGGCGCCGACGTCGGCCTCGAGACGCGCGACGGCCAGACGGCCGCGGAGCTCTCGCGGACGTCGGGCTGCCGCGACGCGGTCGCCATCGCCGACTGGCTCGAGGCGGTGGTCCGGGCCGGCGGCGTCGGGCCGTTCCTCGCCGCGGAGAAGTTCCCCTGGGTCAAGCTCCGGTGGCTCGCGGAGCGGCGCCGCGCGGCGCCGTCGCTCGTCTACGGCCCGCAGTGGCTCGCGCTCGCGACCTTCGTCGTGCCCGACGACGCCGGCGGCGACGACGCGAAGCGACGGCGGCACCTGCCCAAGGACCTGCTCCCGCTCGTGCTCCGGTACCTCTACTAGGGCGACGCGAGCGGTGTTAGGGGCCCCTAGCGCGTCTCCGGGCGCAGGGCCGTCTGGAGGGGCGCGAGCTTCGTCGCCGCGCCCTGGCCCGTGACCTCGAGCGTCTCCGCGGAGCACGCGGAGGACCCGTCGTCGCGGCCGCGGCGGCTCCGCGGCTTCTTCGCGTGCGTCGGGGGCTCGCCGAAGAGCTTGCCGCTCTGCTCCACGGGGAGCCAGGGCCGCGCGTGGATGCGGCGCGTGATGGGCGCGATGGCGTGGCGCCGCCTCCGCAGGTCGACCTTCTTCTTCGCGCCGAAGAGCGGCAGCTTGTCCCACGAGCTCGCGGCGCTGTTGCCCCGGCTGTCGTAGAGGCAGGTCGTGGAGATGCCGTAGCGGTTCGCGTGGGCGACGGGCCCGCCCGTGCGCTTGCTCCGCTCCTGCTCGCGCGCCCGGCGCCGCTCGGACCGCGCGCGCCGCGCCGCGTCGCGCTTGACCAGCGTCATCTCACTGAGGATGGACGCGAGCGAGTTCTCGTCCCAGAAGGGCTCGCGGCTCTGCTCGTCCCAGCTCAGGGCCGCGGGCGCCGTGATGGGCCGCCGGCCGGACCGGCTCGCGGCCGCCGACCCGGCCTCCGACGGCGTCGCGGCGCCCATGCGGCTCGCCCAGGGCGGCGACGCGCCCCGGACGCCGCCGGAACCGCCCGGCTGCCCCCCGAGGGGGGCCAGCCCCGCGCCGCCGGGCCGCTCCGCCCCCAGCGTGCCCGCCGCCGCCGCGACGACCGCGGCGTTCGGTCCGGAGGCGCTTCCAAAAGCTCTGCGAGCTAGCGCTCGGCGGTTAAGTCTAAGGTGACGGCAATTACACGCGGGCCGCCGCACCGTTACCTTAAAAACCTTTACCCCGCCGCGGCCATCGCGCGGAGCGTGGCCCGGGGCACGGGCGCGCGGAGGGGCTTGGAGTAGAGCGCGTCGACCGTGGCCGCGACGCGCGCCTTCATGGCCTCGCCGTCGTCGCAGAGGACGGCGGCGATGAAGCGGTAGACGGCCGCGTAGAGGCGCGGCTCGTCCGCGGCGAGCGCGTCGATGCGCTCGAAGGAGACGCTGTAGAGGTAGCAGGGCTCCATGGCGAGGAAGACGCCGACGGACCGGCGCCGCGTCGCGAGCTCCTCGCCGCCGATGATGGACCCCGGCCCGAGCTCCGCGAGGCGGAACGCGACGGCGCGCCGCGTCCGGGGCCGGTCGTCGACGAGCAGGCGGCCGCCCGTGGACTGCTGCGGGTCGTGGCGCACGTTGATGCGGCCGCGCGCGACGACGTAGAGCGCGTCGTGCCGCGGGTCGACGGCGTCGCCCGCGGAGGACCGGCTCAGGAGCTCCTGGCCCCGGGGCAGCTCGCACGCGCGCGCGACGCTTGCGAGGCCGTCGAGCGCCCCGAGGAGCGCGTCGCGGTCGCGGTCCAGCAGGGCCGTGCGCCGCAGCGCGAGGCGCACCGCGCCGCCGAAGGAGAGCTCGCTCGGCTTCGGCCGCCGCGCGAGCGCGCGCGCCGCGACGTCGCGCAGCAGCCGCGCCTCGCAGTCGCCCAGCGCCGCGTCCAGGTCCAGCGCCAGCTGGAAGAGCCCCGCGCCCGCGCCGCGCTTCCGCAGCGCGGCGACGACGTCGTCGTGCGCGCCCGCGACGTACAGCGCGGGCGCGCCGCCGCGGGCGCGCGTCGCGGCGACCGCGCGGCCCGCCGCCAGGAGCGCGTCGATGGCCGACGCGTCCGCGCCCGCCGTGTGGCTCAGGTCCAGCACGGCGAAGTGCGCGCCCTTGGGCTCCGGCCCGAGCCACGCGCGCACGTAGTCGAGGAGCCGCCGCCCGTTGCCGAAGAAGAGGAACCCCTGCACGACGAAGACGCCGACGCGATCGCCGTAGACGTCGAGGTGCCGCGCCTCGCGGGGCTCGCGCTGCACGTTCGACCGGAACGTGAGCGCCGTCGCGACGAATTTCACGACCGGCGCGCGCAGCGACGCGACCGCGAAGAGGACGACCGCCGCGCCGAGCCCCGCCGCGAGGCCGACGGCGACGCCGCGGCAGCGCACGACGACGACGATGAGCGCCGTCACGCCCCAGCGCTCGCTCCGGGGCAGCGACGCCGCTTCTCGCACGAGCCACGCGTCGACCATGCCGACGCCCTGGCCCGCGACGAGCGCCGCGTAGACGAAGCGGGGCACGAGCGCCCGCGCGGCCGCGAGCGGCGACCGGGGGAGCGCGTAGGCCGCGAGCGCGAGGCCCGCGGCGACCGCGCCGGGCACGCGCGACCGCGGCGACGCGCGCAGACCCTTGGCGATGACGCTCAGCGACACCTGCTGGCCCAGCGTCGCGCCGGAGACGAGGCCGCTCGCCACGCCCGCGACGCCGAGCGCCGCGAGCTCCGCGGCGTCGTCGTCGCCGCCCGCGTCGCCGCCCGCGTCGCCGCCCGCGAGCGCCTGGCGCATCGCGCCGGCGACGACGGGCGCCTTGAGGATGGCCAGCGCGACGACGGCGACGAGGGGCTGCAGCGCCCGCGACGCCGCGTCGAGCGCGCGCCGCCGCCGCCGCGCGTCGCCGAGCGCCGCCGCGACGCCCGCGGCCGCGGCCGCGGGCGGCGGCCAGGGCGTCGCCGTCGCGCGCGCGTCGAGGCGCCAGGCGCCGTCGTCGACGCCGGGGACGACGCGGATAAAGGCGTGCCAGGCGAGCGTCGGCGCCGCGACGGTCAGCGCGAGGCGCCACTCCGCGGCGAGCGCGTACCTTTTCCGCAGGCCGACGTCAAAGGCGACGAGCGCCGCCGCGAGGCCCGCGGGCGCCAAGGCGCCGCCGCCGGGCCGCGCGAGGACGAACGCCGACGCGACGAGCTCCGCGCCGATGGACGCCAGGAGCCCGCAGACCACGGGGAAGGGCAAAAAGTCCGCGAAGCGCAGGAGCCGGTACTTGGCGAGGACGACGAGGCCGACGCCCGTCAGCAGCGACGCGGCGGAGAAGCACGCGACGACGACGGCGAAGGCGTCGTCGTGGTCTGTTGGCTGGCGTTTATAATCGTCGTAGGCCTCGCCGACGGCGCTCGCGACCTCGCAGAGCAGCGGCGCGACCGCGAGGTCCGGCCCGAGGGGCATCGCAAAGTCGACGCGCTGCGCGAAGACGTAGGGCGCGCCGACGAAGTACCCCAGCGCCGCGACCTGGGCGAGGTCGCCGCTCCGCGGCCGCAGGAACCCGCCGCCGCGGCTCGTCGTCGTCGTCGCGAAGGCCGCGCAGAAGACGGTCACGAAGAAGAAGCACACGGCGCCGACGCCCGCGTCGCGCAGCATACTCGCCGCGCGGTCCGCCGCGGACCGCCGCCGGCTGCCCTCGGCGCCGGCGACGGCGTCGACGAAGGAGCTCGCGCGCCGCCGCAGCGACGGCTCGCGCGCGAGCGCCGTCGTCTCGACGGGCTTGACGGGCGTGAACGCGCTCGACAGCGAGAACACGTTCGGCGACAGCGGCGCGCGGGCCCGCGACGCGAGGTCGCCGTCGCTCAGGCTCCCGCTGCGCTCCTCGCGGGGCCGCAGCGGCGTCCGCGGGTCGCGCGGATCCGTGGGCGCGTCGTTGATGAGGAGGATGGCCGTCTCCGGCGACGACGGCGCGCGCTCCAGCGGCGCAAAGGTCGTCGCCGGGAGCGGTGCAAAGGCCGCGGCGAGCGGCGACGCCTCCGGCGGCTCGAAGGCCGCGAGCAGCGACCGCGCGCCTTTGCGGCGCGAGGCACTCTCCATGCCGGGGCAGCCTCGTGGCGAGGTTTCTGGATGAAGTGGCGCCGTTGGTCTTCGGTCCAAATTTCAAGTCAAGCCGCTCGGCGAGAATGGTAACAGTCTTAGCGGCGACGCGCGCTGGGCGCCGCCGCGGACGGGGAGGGAGCGGCTCTTTGGGGGAGGGGGGTGCCCCAGCGCGCGCCGTCGGGCGGCGGCGCGCGTGGGTGGACGATCGAGGAGGCGAGAGTGGGCGGACGGCGATATCGGTGGTCCCGGGCGGGGTGGTCGCGCCGCGCGCGCCGTCTCCGGCGCGGCGTCTGCGTCCCGCCGCGGGCGACGGCCGGCCGGCGCGCTTAGATCACGTCCTTGTCGAGGTCGTCGAAGAAGGGGTGTTGGAGGGCCGCCTTCGCGCTGATGCGCTCGTTCGGCGCGTACTTGAGGCACTGGTCGAGGAGGTCGAGGCCCTTCGCGTCGAGGCCCGGCGCGAACTTGGCGAGGTTGAGGCGGGGCCAGGCGGGGAAGAGGCTCTGGTAGTCGCGCAGGTTGGCGACGCCGGGCCACATGTTCTCCGTCGGCGTGCCGAGCACGCGGAAGATTTTGAAGAGCTCGTCGATCTCGCAGTCGCCGGGGAACATGGGCTTCTTCGTCACCATCTCGACGATGATGGTCCCGATGGCCCACATGTCCATGGGCGGCGCGTAGGTCTGGGACCCGAGGAGGATCTCCGGCGGTCGGTACCAGAGCGTCACGACCTCGTGCGTCAGCGGCCGGATCGGCGGGCAGAACGCGCGCGCGAGGCCGAAGTCCGCGATCTTCAGCACGCCGTCCTTCGTCACCAGCAGGTTCTGGGGCTTGAGGTCCCGGTGCATGCACCCCCGCATGTGGCAGAAGCTCAGCCCGCGGAGCATCTGGAGCGTGTACGACTTCACGAGCATCGGGTCGAGCGGGCCGTCGCAGCTGTCGAGGAACCGCTTCAGGTCCTTGTCCAGGAACTCGAAGATGAGGTAGAGCCGGCCGTCGTTCTGCAGCACGTCCTTGAGCGACACGATGTTCGGGTGCTGCAGCTCCTTGAGGAGCGAGATCTCCCGGAGCGCCGTCGACGGCATGCCCTCGTCCTCGAGCTCGAGCCGGATCTTCTTCATCGCCACGAAGTCGCCCGTGATGCGGTCCTTGCCCTTGTAGACGACGCCGTAGGCGCCCTCGCCGTGGGACTGGCCCTTCTCGACTTTAGAGTAGCGCTCCATGACGCCTACGTCGGTTCGGATCCCGGTACCGCTCGGCGCGCGCGCGCGCGGAGCCCCCGACGCCCCGCCGCCGCCGCCACGGGACGTCGTGGGGTCGGGTGGGTCGAGCGGGGCGTTCGTGCGGCGGGCCGGGGGCCGGGGACCGAGCTCTCTCCCGCGACGAGGTCGGAGGGGGGGTTCGGGAGTGACGTCTCGGCGCGCGCGCGCGAACGCCCCAGCGCCGCCCCGCCGCCGCTGCCACGCGAGTCCGCGGGTTGCGGCCCGCCCGTCGCCGTGAGTGCGGGGCGCGGCGCGGAGTTACAGGCGTGTAAGCCGCGACCCGCGGCCGCGTCGAATCCACGTCGCCCGCTCGCAGCGTGCGCCGCCGTTTCGAACGCAGCGTCGCCGCCAGCGGACGTCTCACGGTTTGGGCAGGTCGTGGCAGCAGCGGTAGGCGGTCTGGGGCGGCGTAGGGGCCGCGCGCGGCGTGTCGGATGTGGTGGCGCACCTTGGCGCAGCTCGCAGCTCAAATGATAAACGACCTCGTCAACTTTGTTTTTTGTGTGATTGTTGTAGTTCAACATAGGCAGGTCGTCGCCGTCACCCGTCTCTCCGCCGCGCGCGTCCCCCCGTCGCGTGGCCGGGCATGCCGCGCCGAATTGCGAAACGGCGAGACAGCCTGGCGCGTACTCGCACGTGCGGAACCTGGCCGCCGCGCGATTCTCGCCTCAGGGCCTCCGCTGGGGTGAGACCGTCGGTGACTTTGTTTTTTGTCGAGGCTCGTGTAGCCTCCGCGCGCCAACATCGCCGGTCCAAAACACAGAGCTCTCGGTAGATCGCGAGGCCGCCGCGCGCGACAGCACTTAGCCGACCTTTACTCGCGTTGAAGGCGAGCGAGGCCGAGCGCTCTCACACGCTCGAGTCCTCGCGCTCTCGCACCGACCGCCGCGCTGCGCGTGCATCACACACCTACCGACCGCGGCGTGCAATCGACACACCATGTCCGCCTTCGAGTCCGAGGGCGTGCAGAAGGCACTGAGCTTCCTGTGCCTGGCCATCTTCGGGCGCCTCATCAAGGGCCGCTTCAGCAAGCCCATGGTCGCCGGCGTCCAGAAGCTCATCCTCGACGGCATGCTGCCCTGCGTCATCTTCAAGGCGCTGTGCTCCATCAAGCTCGACGCGTCGCTGCTCAAGTGGCCGCTCATGGGCGCGGTCTTCGTCGTCGCGCAGCTCGCGGCGTCGGCGCTCTGCAGCTCGCTCGTCTTCCCGGGCGACCGGCTCGCGGCGCCGCGGCGGTCCGCGCTCGCGGAGCTCGGCACGTCGGCGCCGGGCCTGAGCGCCATGGTCTTCGTCAAGGAGTTCGTCGGCGACCACGCCGCGGGCCACGCGGCGCTCTTCGACCTGCCGACGAAGCTCTACCTCATCTTCGCGCTCCCGAAGCTCCTCCGCGCGGCCGGCGGCGGCGGCGGCGGCGCCGCGGGCGGCGCGTCGGCGCTGGGCCTGCTCAAGGACCCGCTCAACGTGAGCATCGTCGCGGGCCTCGCCTGCGCCGTGTCGGGCACGGCGTTCGCGGACCTCGCGTTCGTCGGCAAGGCCATGACGGCGCTCGCGTCCGCGCAGACGCCCGTGCTCTTCCTGCTCATCGGCATGAAGCTCAAGTTCGAGGGCGCGACGCCCGCGGCCTGCGTCGTCCTGCTCGTCGGGCGCCACGCGGCGAACTACGCGTGCTTCGCGGGCTTCGTGGCGGTCCTCGGCCTCGCGGGCGACGACGCGCTCACGGCGCTCCTCATGGTCCAGGCGGCCGTGTCCGTCGTCGGCTGGAGCCAGATGGCCAAGGCCTCCGAGGCCGGCGTCGCGGGCTACAACCTCGACTTCGCCTTCGACATCGTCGGCTACTCCATGCCCCTCACGATGCTCCTCCAGACGCTCGCGTGCCTCTCGGACCCGGCCCAGGCGACGGCCCGCGCGGCGACGGTGCTGCCCGTCGCCGGCGCCGCGCTCTTCGCCGTCGGATTCCTCGCGATCAAGTCGTCGGTGCAGGACCCCGCGGCGTGGGAGAAGAAGGCGGACTAGGTGCACCGTTAACGTTATGGAAGACTTCAATCGACAGCGCGCAACAATCACAACGTCGGGGCTGCATTCGACGCGCTTCCCAACACGCCGAACAAAATACTCCAACGTTCCCCCGCGTGCCCCCGGGTCGCCGCCATGAAGACGGGCCGCGTCGTCGGCCTGCGGTGGCTCCCGCAGGAACTGCTCCTCGAGGTGCTCGCCTTCGCGCCGATGCGCTCCTACGGCCGCCTCGCGGCCTGTTCGGGCTTCCTGGAGCGCCTCGTCCGGGAGCACGCCGACTGGACGGCGTGCTACGCGACGCTGCGCGGCGGCGCCCCCGACGACGACGACGCCTGCGGGGAGGACGGCGTTGTCGAGCGCGCCGCGGCGCCGGGGACGGCGCGTTCGAACCCCGGCGGCGTTCGAACCCCCCCCCCGCATTCCCTCGCAGGCGCGCGAAGCAGGCCTTCGCCCTCATGGACCTCGTGCACGACCCGCGGCGGCGCCTGCGCGTCGTGTCGCAGACGCTGCCCGGCGCCTGCCGCCGGGGCTTTGCGGTGACGGCGCTCGCGGCGCGGCGCGACGGCGCGCGGCGCGGCGACGAGACGACGCTCCTCGCCGTCGACGCCGCGGGCGAGGCGGCCATCGCGTCCTGGTGGTCCTGCGACGACCGCACGGCCGAGGACGAGGTCGTCGGCGCGCGCGGCGGCGGCGCCGCGCGGCTGCCGTCCTGGAGCCCGAACTGGTGGCGCCTCTTCGACACGCGCGCGCGCGGCCGGTCGAACCGCGTGCGCTTCTCCGAGCTCATCTGGGGCGAGGACGCGGGCTACGGCGTCACGGCCTTCACCTGCGGCTACGACGGTCTCGCCTTCGGCGTCTTTCTTACAGTTCCTTTTCCGACGAGCGAGCCCGTCGCAGGCAAGGTGCGGCGCCACGCGGTGAGCGACGGCACGTTCCGCATCCTCGGCGCGCGGCCCCTCTTCGACGTCGGCGGCCCGGGGGGCACGCCCGCGTGGTCCGTCGCGGCGTCGCCCGGCCTGCCGCACCTCCTCGCGGCCGTGGGCAACGGCGCGGTCGAGCTCCGCGACGTGCGCGCGCCGGGCAGCAAAAGGGTGATTCAACGTCGCTTCAACGTGAGTGTTCCGCGCGCGCGCGTTCCGGGAAAAGCATCCACGCTTCGAGAGCGCTCCGAGAGATGATCGCTCGTCCAAAAATCAGCCGAAACGAGCGGAAAACGACCGAGATAGGAGCCTTTGAAGTTGGTAATTTCGCACCCTTTTGCTGCCCAGGTGCGCGCGCCGGACCGCGTGCGGGGGTTGCGCGTCGGCGCGCACGCCGCCGGCGGCCGCGTCGTGTCGCGGAGCGTCGCGCTGTCCGCGCCGTTCCTCGCCGCGGGCGCCGCCGACGGCGTCGCGCGCGTCTGGGACCTGCGCAAGGCGCCGCGCGACGACCCGCGCCAGCGGCCGCTGCTGCGCGTTTCTACCGCGTCTACGCGCCTTGTCGTCCCCGCGCCATCGCC
>NW_008705583.1:601281-606829 GCF_000186865.1 Aureococcus anophagefferens
CGAGCCGCGAGGTGCGGCAGGTCGCGTTCGCGCGCGACGGCGCGCGGCTCCTCACGGCCTGCTACGACGGCACGGCGTCGGCCTGGGCCGTGTCCGGCCCGCCGGCGCCCCGCGAGGTCATCGCGGACCACCGGGGCCACGCCGTCGAGCGCATCGCCGTCGACGGCGACGCGACGCTCGCGTCCGTCGACTTCACGGGCTGCCTCAAGCTGTCGCGCCTCGACGAGGCCAAGGTCGCCGTGCGCCATCTGGACGTGGACGGCGACGCGGGCTCGCCGACCTGCGTCGCGGCGCCGAGCTTCGACGAGCCCGCCGCGGCGGTTTACCTCGCGCCGGAGCCGGGCGCCTTCGACGCGGCGTCGACCGCGTTCCGCCGCGGCCCGCCGGCCAAGGACGCGCCGCCGGGGGCGGACCGCGGCGCCAAGACCTGGCGGCTCCTCGACGCGGGCCGCGCGCGGAGCGGCGCCTTCTTTTTTTGGGAGGAAGACGCAACTTTTTGGGTTTCGCGTAGGTCGCGCTGCGCCCGGAGCCGGACCTGCCGAAGACGCGCGCGCTGGCCCTGGCGACGGGCTCCCTCGCGTCGCTGAGCGTCCTCGCCCTCGGCCACTGCGACGGCACGGTGTCGACCGTGGCCCTCCCCTTCGCCGGCCCGTCGTTCCGCAAGCGCGAGGCCGAGCTCCGCCGCAAGGTGCCCGCGGGCCACGTCTGGGACGGCGCGCGGTGGGTCGACGCCGCCGCCGAGACGTGACGGCCCCCGCCCTGTCCATAGCCCGCCCCGAGCCCCCTTCGTAGACGTGTACATAAGTGTCCGAGCGAACAAGTGAGCGAACTGCGACCACTGCACGTTGCCTGCAATTTGGAATTTGCGGAAGCCTCGCCGTGCGCCGCCACATCAGTCCCATCACCCACACTCGAGCGCGCGTCGTCCGCGCCCTCGACGGTAGCGACAAAAGAGTGCACTGCACACGATGGTCCACAAGATCATCCTCGCGCTCGCGCTCTGCGGCGCCGACGCGTTCGTGCCGGCCGGCCTATCTGCGCCATCCAGCGCGCTCAGCGTCGCGACGCTCGAGAAGGCGGAGGCGAAGACCGCCGCGTGGCCTGCCAAAACCGCGGCGTGGCGCGCGGCCTGCGACGCCTCGGGCGTCGTGTCCTACGCCGACTTCGGCATCAGGGTCGGCGCCGTCGAGGAGGTCGCGCCGGCGCCGCGCGTCGTCGTCGCCGCGGGCGAGCCCATGATGAAGCGGCTCGGCGTCTACGAGGCGGACGAGGACGCGCTCCTCGCCGCGTCGACGTTCCCGCTGGCGCCCGACGCGCTCATCGCGCGCTGCAAGGAGGTGCTGGGCCCGGAGATCGGCGTCGGCACGAAGGACGGCGGCGCGTGCCTCGCGGAGGACTTCGAGTTCTGCGCGGCCGTCGTCGGACCGATCGGCAAGGAGGCGTACCTCGAGGCGCTGGGGACGTTCCAGCTCGAGGACGCGTTCCCGGACCTCGACCCCAAGTACCACCTGTTCCGCGTCGACCCCTTCGACGAGGGCCGCGTCTGGTTCCACTCGCGGTCGTCCGCGACGCACACGGAGCCCCTCATGGGCAAGCCGGCGACGGGCAAAAAGCTCGAGCTGCCGCCCCAGTGCTTCCACATCGACTTCACGGCCGAGGGCCTCGTCAAGGAGATCGGCTTCTACGTCATCGACCGCCGCGTCGGCAACACGGGCGGCCTCGGCGGCGCGTTCGCCTTCTTCTACGGCACGGGCAACCCGCTGCCCATCCCGGAGTGCCAGCCCTACAAGCCGAGCAAGCGCTTCCGTCTCCTCAACTTCGTCGGCAAGCTGGGCGCGAAGTTCGCGAAGAAGGAGTAGGCGCTCGGGGAGGGAGCGTGTAATGGCTACTGTCCATGAAAACCGCGCGTCCGTGCTTGCTGCAGTTCCACGTGCACAGGCTGCGCGGAGCGCTCCCCTCGCCCCCATCCCAGCCCCCCTCCGCGCAGACCCCCGAACTCCCGGGTCGTCGCGCCGCACGCTCGCTTACGCCCCGGGGAGGTCCGCGCGCGGGCGACGCTTCGCGACGCGCCGTGCGCGCGTCGCCTACTCCTCCGTGGATCGGACGATGTCGCTGTCTCCCGGGTCGATGACCGTGAGCATGGAGACCTTGAAGTACTTGCCGCACGCCGTGCCGAGGTCGACGTTCGAGCCGTTGTAGTGGATGACCTGGCACTTGGAGAGCATGGCGTAGTACTCGACCTCGCTCTTGCGGAGCGGGGGCGTGTTGTTGGCGAGGAGCACGAGCTTGGACTTGTTCGACCGGAGCGTCTTGAGGGACGTCTTGTAGCCGAGGGCGACCTTGCCGCTCTTCATGACGAGCTGCAGGCGCGAGTTGAGGTTCTCGACGCTCTTCTTCGACTTCTTCGCGGGGGCCATGGCGTCGAAAGGTGTGCTGGACGAAGCCTCCCCTGGGTGGATCTCTGGCTGCGGCGGCGGACGACGGCGGCGCGAGGGCGACTGTCGCTCGATGTATTTACGGCGAGGGCGAGGGGGCGAAGTATCATGCAACCGCAAACTTCACTAAAAGTCCGCGGCCGGGGGTGATTTTCGCGTTGTGCCCAGGGCCGGGGCGGCGGCCGCCCGGGCGCGCTGGGCAGGGGACGGGTATTAGCGATGTGTTTACCGGACGGTTCTATCCAGGCACATGTCCTTGGGCAACCAGGCGCCCGGCTTCGCGATCCAGGCGTCGAACTCGCTCTGATGGGGGAATCCCTTCGCGATGCTGTTGCGACACTTGATGGCCTTGATCGCCGCGTCCGGATCGTCGCGGAGGACGGCGTCGGGGATGCCGTAAAAGTCCTCGTTGCCCATGGCGCGCGCGAGGTCGATGAACGTGGATTTGACGAGCAAGGGGAGCCGGTCCTCGAGGAGGGCCCGGTTGGCGGCCGCGTGCTTGGGCTTGGGCACGCCCATGTTGGGCGCATAGGGGGGCGTGCAGAGCTCCTCGACGAGCGCGAGGAAGTCGGCGATGTTGTGGTGCGGCGCGTGCTTTCGCCGCGTGGACTTGAACTTGTCGTAGAGGAGCGCGTCGCGCTCCGCCTTCCACAGGCGCACCGGCTCGGCGCTGAGCGACTTGAACACGAAGGCCGGTCCGCCCGCGACGGGCTCGGGCGCGGTCCGCAGGTAGACGAAGTCGAGCAGCTCCCGGTTCGTCTTGTGGACTCGATCCGGCGCGGTGTGCTTGAGCACCTGGACGCAGCCCATCGGCTCCGGGTCGCCTCGCTTGCGCACGGTCAAGAGCTCGTAGATGCGCTTGCAGGACGCCTGGACGGGCGCTATGCGCCGCAGCAGCGCCGCGTCGTCCGCGTCGTCCTGGGCCCGCATCGCGTTGAGCCGCTTGGCGACGGCGGGGTCGACCGCGCACAGCCGCCGGAAGTCCGCCGGCGACAGCTTCGCGCCCCAGAGCAGGCGGAGCGCCGCGCATAACTCCTCGTCGTCGTAGGTCGTGAGGAAGTCCGGCTTGCTGAGGACGGCGGCGAGGAACCGAGCGCAGTGCGGCCGCTCGCCGCAGAGGTCGAGCGCCAGCTCGACGACGGACCGATCGACGGCGAGCGAGCCCGAGTCCAGGATCGACTCGACCCGCTGGTCGCGCGTCGGGCAACTCGCCTTGTGCGCCTTCCACGCCCGCCGTTGGCAGTCCCCGTCGCAGTAGCGAACCGCGCGGCAGCGCGTGCAGACGAGCCGCGCGGCCTCGCGACCGCACGCCGCGCATCGCTTCACGTCGTCGTCGTCGCGGAACACGAAGTTCTCCGCCGGAAACATGGTTTTAATCATGTTGGCCAAGGACGAGCCAGGTTTCGATTCGTCGAAGGTGTCCTTTCTATTGATCTTTTCCCTTATTTTGGCCTTCATTTCTTCCTCGTCCATCCCAAATTCCGCCGCGAGCGACTCTGGGTCATGCCGGGCCATCGAAGCAATGTCATATGGGTCCATCGTTTGACAGGATTCACTGCATCGCCCGCTGCGAATGCGAGCTGCGAATGGCAAGGCCTCGAGGCTTCATGTTGAACTCAACTTCATGGAGTCGGCGACATCCTCGCCCCGAACGCAGCTCGCGGCGCTCGGTAACATTAGTCCCGCTTCTTCGCCGCGGGGGGCTCGTCGTCGGCCATGATGTAGTTGATGAGCCAGAGCCCGCCGGCGAGGACGCCGAGGGCCGCGGTGACGAACGTCGAGTGGTTCCGCCAGAAGCGCGCCGCGCGGTCCGGGAAGCCGCGCCAGCCCATGTGGTGGGCCGCGCGCTCGCCGGCGAGGACCTCGCGCAGGTAGGCCACGAGCGCCGCCGCCGCCGCGGCGTCGCGCGCGTCCGGCGGCGCGTCGGCCGGCGGCGTCGGCGGCGAGAAGTCGTCGTAGTACTTGTCGCCCTCGAGGTCGATGACGAGGATCTTCGGCAGGTCCGCGCCGCTCACGCCGAAGGTGGCGACGTACTCGTCCCACTTGGCGCCGTCGAGCCGGCCGAAGACGAAGGCCTCGCGGACGTCCGGCGCCCGCGTCCGCGCGGCGCCGCGCGCGACGTTCGCGCAGCCCGTCGCCGCGGGTTCGCGGGCCGGGTCGACGATGGCGGCGACGACGAGGCGCGCCTTGCCCAGGCGCCGGAAGTTCGACGGCCCGAGCTCGCTGAAAAGGGGCGCGTTGTGCTTCGCGCAAAAGGCTTTCAGCGACGCCTCGTAGTCGTCGGCCGGCGCCCACGCGTGGGCCCACTCGCCGGCCTCGACGGCGCTGACGGCGTCGGCGGGCAGCGCGGCGTCCGGCGCCTCGAGGCGCGCGAAGGTCGCCATGTGGTACGACGACGCGGCGACGGCGGCGAACGCCTTTTCGACGTCCGGCGGCAATCGGCCCGCGGCGACGAAGACCGGCGGCGGGAACTTCACGCTCGTCAACGCGTCGTCGAGCGCGCCCGCGAAGGTCGTCACGGCGGGGCCCCGGAGCCGCGCATCGAGCTGGGCGAGGCCCACCGCGTCCCTCGCGCCCTTGTAATCTCTAAACGCGTCGCTCGCGCCCGCCCGCCGGAAGCGGAGCGTCGGGTAGCCGTCGACGTCGTGGGCCTCCGCCAGCGCCTTCTCGGCCGTCGCGTCGATCTTCGCCACGCGCACGCCCGGCGTGTCCGCGACGAAGTCGTCGAGCACGGGATTGAGGCGCTTGCAGTGGCCGCACCAGGGGGCGAAGAAGTCGAGCAGCACCCACTGCTCCTCGTCCGCCGCGAGCTGGAGGAAGGCGTCGTAGTTGCCCTTCGTCACCTTGGCGACCTCCGTCGCCGAGGCCAAACCGAGCACGAGAAGCGCTCGATGGAAGGCGCCCATCGTCGCTGTGGCAATCGCGGTCGATCGCGCCGGCTAGCCGCGGCTTGTCGAGCCTCTCGTCGTCGCGGAGACCGCTGAAGCGCGCGCTGGTGGGGCGCGTAGAGGCGAAGGCGAAGTTTCGTGAAGCCGCGGCCGCCGTCCCGACCATGTTCGGGGGCGCGCCGCAGCCCGAGGCCCTCGTGACGATCAAGATGGGCAAGTGCGCCA
>NW_008705583.1:606879-609242 GCF_000186865.1 Aureococcus anophagefferens
CAGCTCCCGGTTCGTCTTGTGGACTCGATCCGGCGCGGTGTGCTTGAGCACCTGGACGCAGCCCATCGGCTCCGGGTCGCCTCGCTTGCGCACGGTCAGGAGCTCGTAGATGCGCTTGCAGGACGCCTGGACGGGCGCTATGCGCCGCAGCAGCGCCGCGTCGTCCGCGTCGTCCTGGGCCCGCATCGCGTCGAGCCGCTGGGCGACGGCGGGGTCGACCGCGCACAGCCGCCGGAAGTCCGCCGGCGACAGCTTCGCGCCCCAGAGCAGGCGGAGCGCGGCGCAGAACTCCTCGTCGTCGTAGGTCGTGAGGAAGTCCGGCTTGCTGAGGACGGCGGCGAGGAACCGAGCGCAGTGCGGCCGCTCGCCGCAGAGGTCGAGCGCCAATTCGACGACGGACCGATCGACGGCGAGCGAGCCCGAGTCCAGGATCGACTCGACCCGCTGGTCGCGCGTCGGGCAACTCGCCTTGTGCGCCTTCCACGCCCGCCGTTGGCAGTCCCCGTCGCAGTAGCGAACCGCGCGGCAGCGCGTGCAGACGAGCCGCGCGGCCTCGCGACCGCACGCCGCGCATCGCTTCACGTCGTCGTCGTCGCGGAATACAAAGCTCTCCGCTGGAAACATGCTCTTACATACGTTGGCCAAGGACGAGCCAGGTTTCGATTCGTCGAAGGTGTCCTTTCGATTGATCTTTTCCCTTATTTTGGCCATCATTTCTTCCTCGTCCATCCCAAATTCCGCCGCGAGCGACTCCGTTTCATCCATCGTTTGCCAAGCAGCTCCAGACTTCGACTAAGCTCCCAGATGCCAGGACCTCACTCCAATCCCGTCTCTGTGTCTCGACATCGGCCATGTACATGTGCAGCTGCTCGAGCAGGCTCGAGTCTTCATGTTGACATCAACATTCCTGGACCTCCTCGCCCCGCTGAAGCCTCGCGGCGCTTCTACGCGGCGCTCGGCACTCCCCTTAGTCCCGCTTCTTCGCCGCGGGGGGCTCGTCGTCGGCCATGATGTAGTTGATGAGCCAGAGCCCGCCGGCGAGGACGCCGAGGGCCGCGGTGACGAACGTCGAGTGGTTCCGCCAGAAGCGCGCCGCGCGGTCCGGGAAGCCGCGCCAGCCCATGTGGTGGGCCGCGCGCTCGCCGGCGAGGACCTCGCGCAGGTAGGCCACGAGCGCCGCCGCCGCCGCGGCGTCGCGCGCGTCCGGCGGCGCGTCGGCCGGCGGCGTCGGCGGCGAGAAGTCGTCGTAGTACTTGTCGCCCTCGAGGTCGATGACGAGGATCTTCGGCAGGTCCGCGCCGCTCACGCCGAAGGTGGCGACGTACTCGTCCCACTTGGCGCCGTCGAGCCGGCCGAAGACGAAGGCCTCGCGGACGTCCGGCGCCCGCGTCCGCGCGGCGCCGCGCGCGACGTTCGCGCAGCCCGTCGCCGCGGGTTCGCGGGCCGGGTCGACGATGGCGGCGACGACGAGGCGCGCCTTGCCCAGGCGCCGGAAGTTCGACGGCCCGAGCTCGCTGAAAAGGGGCGCGTTGTGCTTCGCGCAAAAGGCTTTCAGCGACGCCTCGTAGTCGTCGGCCGGCGCCCACGCGTGGGCCCACTCGCCGGCCTCGACGGCGCTGACGGCGTCGGCGGGCAGCGCGGCGTCCGGCGCCTCGAGGCGCGCGAAGGTCGCCATGTGGTACGACGACGCGGCGACCGCGGCGAACGCCTTCTCGACGTCCGGCGGCAATCGGCCCGCGGCGACGAAGACCGGCGGCGGGAACTTCACGCTCGTCAACGCGTCGTCGAGCGCGCCCGCGAAGGTCGTCACGGCGGGGCCCCGGAGCCGCGCGTCGAGCTGGGCGAGGCCCACCGCGTCCCTCGCGCCCTTGTAATCTCTAAACGCGTCGCTCGAGCCCGCCCGCCGGAAGCGGAGCGTCGGGTAGCCGTCGACGTCGTGGGCCTCCGCCAGCGCCTTCTCGGCCGTCGCGTCGATCTTCGCCACGCGCACGCCCGGCGTGTCCGCGACGAAGTCGTCGAGCACGGGATTGAGGCGCTTGCAGTGGCCGCACCAGGGGGCGAAGAAGTCGAGCAGCACCCACTGCTCCTCGTCCGCCGCGAGCTGGAGGAAGGCGTCGTAGTTGCCCTTCGTCACCTTGGCGACCTCCGTCGCCGAGGCCAAACCGAGCACGAGAAGCGCTCGATGGAAGGCGCCCATCGTCGCTGTGGCAATCGCGGTCGATCGCGCCGGCTAGCCGCGGCTTGTCGAGCCTCTCGTCGTCGCGGAGACCGCTGAAGCGCGCGCTGGTGGGGCGCGTAGAGGCGAAGGCGAAGTTTCGTGAAGCCGCGGCCGCCGTCCCGACCATGTTCGGGGGCGCGCCGCA
>NW_008705583.1:609292-631760 GCF_000186865.1 Aureococcus anophagefferens
AACTTCGGCATCTCCGCCGAGGACGCGCCCTTCTCCGCGGACCCCGTCGCGTCCTTCCTCGGCGCCATCCTCAAGTCCTCGGGCCCCGCCGAACCGGCGGACGCCGAGGCCAAGGACGGCGACGTCGACATGGCCGACGCCAAGTAGACCCAAGTAGACCGCGGCCGCCGCCGCCCGACGCGCAGCCCCGTAACCATCGCTCCGCGCGCCTAGCGCCCCGCGCCGAGGAAGGACGTGAACCGGTCGAAGGCCAGCGGCGCGGCGCCGAGCACGAGCACGACGTCGCGCGTCTCGAGCTGGATGCCCGTGCCAAAGTACCTACGGCGCGCGGCGCGTCCCGCGCGCGACTGGAAGTGGCGACCTACTTGAGCGCGAAGCCGAACTGCTCGGGCGTGAGCTCGCCGCCGTTCGGGACCTTGGCGCTCTCGCAGAGCGCGCGCCAGACGACGCGCGGATTGTCGCTGCGCTCTTCGATGGTCCGGCGGATCGCGCGCGCGATCTCGGCCTTCGGGTCGCGGGCGAAGCGGTAGGTCGTCGACGCCTGCTGCTGCGCCATGGTCGTTCCAGCGGCGGCGCGGCGCTGTTCGTTTCAACGGCAGCGCGGCGCCCTCGATGATGCCGGGCTGCCTTGTTGTTTTGGCGTCCGTGTGCAGCCGCCTCGTCGCCGGAGTCGCAGCCTCGTCGCAGCGCTGGTCCTGCGCGCGCGAGCAAAATTCGAACGCAGCGGCAGCGATGCTCTTTCAGCGGCGCAACGAGAGCACCATCATGCTCTCAAGGGCTGCTTGTGAAATCCGTGAAAATCGCTGCGGCAGATCGACGCCAGACGGTGGACGCGTCGCGCCGCCGAGGCGTCGGTCGCGAGGAGGGCGTGACCCCGCCTACGCGCCTCGTCGAATTACGATGCAGGAGGCGAAGGACGAGTCGAAGACGCAGCGCGAGGCGTGCAGCGTCTGCGGCGCGGAGAGCCGCCGCGAGTGCCCCTGCGGCACGCGGCGCTACTGTTCCGTGAGTTGCCAGCTCAAGGACTGGACGGAGCTCGAGCACAAGCCCGCGTGCCTGAAGCTCCGCGAGGAGATCCCGGAGCGGCCGACGCGGCCGCCCTCGCCGCTCCGGCCCGTCTACGGCGAGCCGCCGCCGCCGCCGCCGCCGCCGCAGCCGCCGCGGCCGACGCCCGAGCAGCGCATGGCCTTCGCCCGCGCCCAGGACGACTCGACGCGGTGCCCCGTCTGCGAGGAGATCTTCGACCCGAACTACTACAAGCACCACGTCTTCCGCGTCTGCTGCTGCAAGCTCATCTGCGAGCGCTGCGACATCGGCGTGCTGAAGGCGACGGCGCCGCTGTGCCCCCTCTGCGAGTCGCCGGCCATGACCCACGCCGAGGAGCTCGCGCTCCTACGACGACGGGTCGACGAGCACGAGCCCAACGCCATGGTCCAGCTCGGCCACAAGCACCAGCGGGGCGAGGCGGGCCTCGAGCGGGACGACGCCGCGGCGCTCGCGCTCTACCAGCGCGCGGCGGACTACGGCGACCTGCGCGCCATGGTGCACCTGGGCCTCGCCTACGTGAATTCGCGCGGCACGCCCAAGGACGAGAGGCTCGACGGCCCCGCGCAGCAGCGCCGCGACCGCCAGAAGGGCGTCGACCTCCTGCGCCTCGGCGCGGAGCGCGGCGACGCGCACTGCCAGTACTGCCTCGCCGTCGCGCTGCTGGAGAAGGACGAGCTCCAGGAGGCCGTCATCTTCCTCGAGCTGGCCGCGGACCAGAAGTACGCCAAGGCGGAGTTCACCGCGGGCGCGTGCCACCTCCAGGGCCTCGGCGTCCCCGAGGACGAGGACAAGGCGCTCCGCTGGTTCCTCCGCGCGGCCTACCGCGGCCACAACGAGGCGCGCCAGGCCGTCGGCGTCATCCGCCGCCACCGGCCCGACGCGCCCGAGTTCGCGCCGGAGGCGAGGCGCCTCGCGGAGGAGGGCGCGCGGGAGAAGCTCAAGCGCGACGCGAAGCGCGCCCAGGCGAAGCACCCGGGCTGGCCCGAGTGGGACGACGACTGGGACTACTGGCACGACGGCGAGGTCGTCCGCTGAGTCGTAAAGTGCCCGGCCGGCCTTTGTGATTCTGCGTTTGTTGCGTGGACTTTTCGGGGGCTCACTCGTATGAAGACACTGCGTTCATAATCTACCCTTGGCGTTTGCGTTCTTCTGCCACAGTGTACGACGTGTCGTCGGTCGGCGGACGGGTGCGGCGCGCGCGCGGCCGCGGGCGGCGGCGGCCGTGCGCGGCGCAGGGCGCGGCGTCGAACACGCTTCGAGCTCGATTCCTCCTCCTCGAGAAGTCCAGCACCACCGTGACCAGCTCGACCACCGCCGACGCGAGCGGCCTGTGCGAGACGATGATCGTGCGCGTCCGCTGCTCGCAGGGCACGTGGCGCATCGAGATTCCGGGACCGTCGTCGCGGATCGGCGAGCTCAAGGCGGCCATCGAGGCGCAAAAGTCCGTGGCGTCGGACGCGCAGGTGCTGAGCGCGGAGCCGTCCGGCGCCGCGCCGCTCGACGACGGCGCGACGCTCGAGGCCTGCGGCCTGGGCGCCAACGGGTCCATGGTCTTCCTCGCCGTGGCCGCGGACCGGCGGGACGACGTCGCGCTGCCGCCGCCGCCGACGGCCAAGGACGACGTCGGCGTCCGCGGCGCCGCGCGCGTCAAGATCGGCGCGGACGGGTCCATCGTCGCGACGGAGTACGACGACTACACGTCGGCCAAGGGCTTCCGGCCGGGCATGGCGGCGCTCGGCGACATCAAGAAGTCGTGGACGCTCACGGACTTCCTCGAGATGGACGACCAGTTCGTCTTCAAGGTGAAGCGCCAGGAGGACAAGCACTGCGCCGCCGTGTCCCTGGACGCCGGCGCGTGCGTGAGCTTCCAGGGCTACGTGCAGCAGCTCGGCTGGCGCCAGCAGCGCGTGGGCTTCCTCTACGGCACCTTCGACGACGGCGAGGCGCGCGCGGAAGCCGTCTACGAGCCGCCGCAGGACTGCAGCGAGCACGGCTTCGTGCTCCTCGAGGACGACAAGGCCGAGGCCGTGGCCCAGCTCGCGCAGCTGCTGGGCCTCGTGCGCGTGGGCTGGATCTTCGCGTGCCCGCCGCGCGAGGACGGCTTCGTCTTTTCCGGCGAGGAGGCGATCCAGGCGGCCATGGAGCAGCTCGAGGCCGCCGACGGCGTCGCCGAGACGCCCTACGTGTCCGTGCGCGTCACGGTCAACGAGAAGGGCGAGGCGAACTTCGAGGCCTACCAGGTGAGCCAGCAGTGCATGGCCATGGTCGCCGAGGGCGCGCTCCAGGGCGGGACGAGAGCGCGACGTTCCCAACTTCAAAGGCTCCTCTCTCGGCCGTGTTTCACTCGTTTCGGCTGATTTTTGGACGGGCGATCATCCCCCGGAGCGCTCTCGAAGCGTGGATGCTTTTTCTGGAACGCGCGCGCGCGGAACACCCACGTTGGAGCGACGTCGCATCACGCTCGTCCCGCCCAGGCGCGCTCGCGCCGGACCCGGACGACGCGGCCGCGTGCCTCGTCCACGAGACCTTCACGGCCATCGTCGAGGGCAAGCGCGCGGCGAACGTGAACACGAACTTCTTCCTCTGCAACGTGCCCGTGAAGCAGCACACGTCCGCGACGTTCGCCGCGACGTTCCCCAAGGAGAACCGCATGATCCCGCAGACGCGCGACGACCTCAAGGTCGTCCTCAACAAGGCCAAGTCCACGGGCGCGAAATTGGGCGACGCCCTCGCGGACTTCGGCGCGCTCCTCTTCCTCATGGGCTTCCCCCAGATCTTCGACAGCCAGTTCATGCCCGCGGTCTGCGCGTCCGTCGTCGACCGGACGCTGCCCCTCGACGAGGGCTACGGCCTCATCCTCTACTCCTTCGCGGGCATGGACTTCTAGGACCCGCTAAGAGCTACCTTAGGGACGCGAGCCGCGCCTCGAGGATGCGCCGCCGCTGCTCGCTGTCCGGCGCGGCGGCCGGCGCCGCGGCCGGCGGCTTCGACGCGGCCGCGGGCAGCTGCTTCGCGACGAGGCCCGCCATGCGCTTCGCCGACTCCCAGGGCGACGTCGCGGAACCGCCGGCGCCGTGCGCGTTCGCCTTGCGCGCGGCCGCGGCCGCGACGGCGTTGCCGGACGTCGCCGACGGCCGCGGCGCGCGCAACAGCGTGATCTGCAGGTCCCAGCGCTCCTCGACGTCCGCCGGGTCCGACGGGCTCGCCGCGCGGCTCCTCGGCTCGGACCGCGGCCGCGCGCGCCGGCTCCGCACGTCGAGCTCCACATCCTTGCGCGCGCGGAGGATGGGCACGACGAGGCTCGCGAAGCCGTGCTTCACCTCCGGCGCGAGGGACACGAGCGTCAGATTCGACGGGAACGTCGCCGGGATCTGCGCCGTGTCCGCGACGACCTTGAGCCACAGGGCGACGTACTTGGCCTTGCGCGTGTCCTTGGTCCACTCGTTGATCAAATGCGCGACGACGGGCGAATCTAAATCGAAGTCGGGCCGCGGGTGCCGCTCGACCTCCTCGGCCCAGTCGAAGGGCGACCGGGGCGTCGAGGCGCCCGTCGGCCGCGGCGGCGTCGCCGGGTGCGCCGCGGCCCGCCGGAATTTCAGCGTCAGCGGCCGCGGCGCCGCGCCGACGCGCGCCGCAAAGTCCGCCTCGGAGATGCTCGGGTCCAGCGCCGACCCGGCCAGGGCGAGCACGAAGTCGCCCGCGCGGACGCCGAGACGCGCGGCCGCGCCCTTGGCGCCCGCGACCCGCAAACCGGCGTCGGGCGTCGCGCGCACGGCGACGCCCAGCGGCCCCGCGCCGAAGCTCGCGTCGAAGACGCCGTCCTCCGCCGGCGCCTTCGGCGCCTTGGGCTTCGGCGGCGGCGTCTTCGGCCTGGGCTTCGGCGGCGGCGGCGCGGGGCTCGGCGTCCGCCGGCCCGAGCCGTCGCTCTCGTTGAGCTGCGCCAAAAGGTCGGCGACGCGCACCTCCGCGCGGACCGCGCGCTGCTCGAGCGCCTCGCCCCGGTCCGCGTGGCGCGCGGCGTCGTCGCGCGCCGCGGCGAGCGCGAAGCCGTGGGCCTCCCGGAGCTCGTCGCGCGCGCGCACCGCGTCGGCCCGGTCCCGCGCCGCGGCCGCCGCGGCGTCGCGCGCGTCGGCCAGCGCCGCGTCGGACGTCGTCGTCTGCGACTTGAGCGCGGCGCGCAGCGCCTCGCCGTCGCGCCTCGACGCCTCGAGGGCCGCGATCGCGTCCTCGAGCTGCGAGCTCGACGCGTCGCGGTCCGCGCGGAGGCCGTTGGCGCCGACGACGAGCTCCCGCTCCAGCGCCGCGACGCGCTCGGCCTGCGCCGCGGCCCGCGCGTCGGCGCCGGCCGCGGCCGCGTCGCGGTCCGCCGCGAGCGCCGCGAGGTCCCGCTCCAGGGCGACGCACCGCGCGTCCGCGGCCGCGGCCGCCGCGGCCGCGACGCGCGCCGCCTCGGCGGCCTCCGCGCGCCGCGCCTCGCCGCTCCGCGCCTTCTCCTCGAGCTGCTTCACGTGCTTCCGGAGGAGCTTCTTGTCGGAAGTGACGCGCTGGACCTCCGCGGCCTTCTCCGCCGCGGCGGCGCGGTCGCGGTCGCCGGCGGCCGTCGCCTCGGAGAGCTCGCGCCGCAGCGTGTCGAGCGCTACCGCCGCCGCCGCGGCGCCCGACGCCTGCTCGAGCTGCGCGGCGCGCGACCGCTCCAGGGAGTCCTCGAGCGTCTTCACGTGCTTCCGGAGGAGCTTCTTGTCGAGCTTCTCCTTGTCGACCTTTTCCTCGAGGGCCGCGGCGCGCGCGTCGCCCGCGGTCGTCCGCGCCTCCGAGAGCCGGGCCTTCTCCGCCTCGAGGGCGGCGACGGCGGTCCGGAGGCCCTCGACGTCGCTCCGCGCGGCCGCGGCCTCGGCGGCGGCCGCGGCGTCGGCGGACGCCTTCTCCTCGAGGAGCTGGGCCCGGTCCTCCTCGAGGGCCGCGACGATGCTCCGCAGGTCCTCGACCTGGCTCGCCTCGGACGTGTCGGCCTGCAAAGCGACGATCTCCGCGGCGGCGGCGGCCTTTTCTTCCAGGAGCCGCGCCTGCTCCGCCTCCTGCGCGGTCACGACGCGTCGTAGATCCTCGAGCTGGCACGCCGTCTCCTCGGACGCGCGGGCGACGGCCCGGAGCGCGTCGAGCTCCGTAGCGGTGGCGGCTCGTTCTTCCAGGAGCCGCGCCTGCTCCGCCTCCTGCGCGGTAATAACGCTTCGCAGATCCTCGAGCTGGCTCTTCGCCGCGACGAGCTCGTCCGCGGCGCCGGAGCTCGCGCGCAGCGACTCGAGCTCCGCGGCCGTCGCGCCGACCTTCTCCTCCAGCGACGCGGTGAGGGCCTTCAAATCCTCGAGCTGGCCCTTCGTGGACACGAGCTCGTCCGCCGCGCCGGAGCTCGCCCGGAGCGCCTCGAGTTCGGAGAGCGTCGCGGCTCTCTCTTCCAGGAGCCGCGACTGCTCCGCCTCTTGTGCCGTGATCACGCTTCGCAGATCCTCGAGCTGGCTCTTCGTGGAAGCCAGCTCGTCCGCGGCGCCGGAGCTCGCGCGCAGCGACTCGAGTTCGGAGAGCGTCGCGGCTCTCTCTTCCAGGAGCCGCGACTGCTCCGCCTCCAGCGACGTCGTCAAGCTGCGCAGATCCTCGAGCTGGCTCTTCGTGGAAGCCAGCTCGTCCGCGGCGCCGGAGCTCGCTCGCAGCGACGCGAGCTCCGCGGCCGTCGACGCCTTTTCCTCCAGGAGCCGCGACTGCTCCGCCTCTTGCGCCGTGATCATACTTCGCAGCTCCTCGAGCTGGCGCTTCGCCGACGCGAGCTCGTCCGAGGACGCGCCCGCCGAGCCCTCGAGGTCCGCGCGCGCGGCGCGCTCGTCCGCGAGCGCCGCCTCGGCGTCGGCGCACTTCCGCTCCGAGGCCCGGAGCGCGTCCTCGACGGCGGACGCGCGCGCGGCCGCCTCGGCCGCGTCGGCCCGCGCCGCCGCGGCGTCGGCCGACGTGCCCGCGCGCGCCTCGTGCGCCGCCCGGTCGGCCTCGAGCGCCCGCCGCTCGGCGTCGTCGCATTTCGCCGCGAGCGCGTCGCTCTGCGACGTCGCGACCTCGAGGGTCGCGTTCGCCGTCGACAGCCGGCGCTCGAGGTCCGCGGCGGACCGCGTCGCACTCGCCGCGGCCGCCTCCGCCGCCTCGAGCGCGGTCCGCGCCGTCGCGAGCTCTTGCGCCACGTCGAGCGCGGCCCGATCTGTCGCGGCCTCTGCCTTGGTGATCGCGCGCTTCTCGGCATTCGCCGCGCGCTTCTCGGCATTCCACGCGCGCTCCTCGGCGGCGGCGCAGCGCGCGGCGAGGCCGTCGTCGGCCTTCGCCGCGGCCTCCTCGAGGCCCTTGACGTGTTTCCGGAGGAGCTTCTTGTCGGCCGCCGCGCGCGCGGCCTCGGCCCGGGCCTCCTCGACGGCCGCCTCGAGCGCGGCGACGCGCGCGGTCTGCTCGGCGGCGGCCTCGTCGCGCGCCGCGGCCGCGAGGTTCGTCGCGTTGGCTTCGGCGAAAGACAGTTTCGCCGTCGTCTCTTTCAAGGCCTTCTTGAGGATTTTGATGTCCGCCTTGGCCTGCTTGAGCTTGGCCTCGGCGGCCTCGCCATCCTCGGCCATCGTGGACGGCTCCGCGAGTGTCCTGGGCACCGCGTTTGGCCACACGCCGCGCCGCGGCTTCTCGGCCCCAGCAGAGCCGACCGACCGGAGAGCTGCGGCAACTTGCACAGATCTTGCACAGCAACCAGCTCGGCGGAGCTCCTCTTCGCATGCTCTCTCTGCTCTTGCTCGCTATGTCCGCCGTCGCTGCCAGCTCTGCATCGCGCGGAACAGTCCTCGTGACCGGCGGAAGCCGCGGCATCGGTGCGGCTTGCTGCAAGCGCCTCGCGCGCGATGGCTACACCGTCGTCGTCAACTACAAGAGCTCGCAAGGCGAAGCAGTCGACGTCGTGGGCGAGATTAATCTAGAGGGCGGCGACGCCATCACGCTGCAAGCGGACGTGTCGTCCGAGGCGGGCGTCGTCGATATGTTCGCTTCGCTCGACAATTGGATCGGGTCGGGCGGGGTCCCGCCGCTCACGGCGCTCGTCAACAACGCGGGCGTCATCGGCGACAAGGAGGCGCTCGACGCCGTGACGCCGGCGGCCTTCGAGGCCATGATGGCGACGAACGTGCTCGGGCCTTTGCTCTGCTGCAAAGAGGCGGAAAAAAGAATGGCGCCCGGCTCGGCCATCGTCAACCTGTCGTCCGGCAGCGCGTACATCGGCACGCCGCTGCTCTACAGCATGTCCAAGGGCGCGCTCAACTCCATGCAGCACGGCCTCATCAAGCCCCTGGCCGCCAAGGGCATCCGCATCAACACGGTGTCGCCGGGCGTCACGGACACGGACATGGTCGCGGGCATCCTCGACGACCCGGAGCGCAAGGCGACGATGGAGGCGCAGATCCCGCTGGGCCGCGCGGGGCGGCCCGAGGAGATCGCCGGCGCCGTGGCCTACCTCCTCTCGCCCGACGCGGCCTACACGAGCGGCGCGAACATCCGCGTCGCGGGCGGCCGCGGCCCGGGCACGACGCTCGGCTAACCTTAGTGCTTCTTCTTCCAGCCGAGCTTCGTCGCCTTGTCGCGCGCCCAGGCCTGGGGGATCTTCACCATGGACGGGAGGCCCGGCGGGTAGCCGTGGGTCTCGACGAGGCGCGACGCGATGCCGTCGTAGGTCTTCTCGTCCATCTCCGGCCGCCGCGCCATGACCCAGCAGTAGCTCCGCGACGGGTAGCCGACGACGAACCAGGAATTGTCGTCGTCGAGCGGCTCCGGCGACTGGTCGATGACGAGGTAGGGCATCTTCAGCGGCCAGAACGGCGAGACCTTCCAGCCCGCGGGGTTGTCCGAGACCCAGTTCGAGCCCCGCTGCGGGATGGACGTGATCTTGCCGTCGAAGGCGTTCTTGTTGTACTCGAAGGCGACGTCGACGCAGTGCGCGCCCTTGCCCATGGTGTAGGTTTCGATGGCGTTGTGCGCGCCCTTCTCGAAGGGCGTCGGCATCGTCGCGATGACGAACCAGGCGCCCATGAGCTTCGGCACGTCGACGCGCGGCACGGTGTCCAGCGTGCGGGAAGACGAGCCGCCCATTGCTGATTGCTGCGACGCGACGCGAGAAGGCGCTCGAGCACTGCGTCACGCTCGAGAGCTGCGCGGCATGTCCTTCAACATGCCGCAGCGTTGCAGCCCGGCAAAACGCTCGGCGTCTGGCTGCCCTGCCGTCGCGGCAGCCCACAGACCGCTTGCAATTATGGGCAGCGCGACGTCGGTCGTGCGGAAGCCGCTGCGGGAGCAGGACGCGGACCAGCTCGCGTCCGCGCTGGCCCACGACCAGCGCCTCGAGGAGTACGCCCACGTCGTGCGCGCCAAGGGCCTCACGGGCGCCATGGTCTCCCACATGAGCGCCGACGAGGTCGTCAAGGCCCTGGACATCGCCGACGCGAGCCTCGCGAACCACCTCGGCGCGCTCCTCGCCTACGAGAAGTCGGCCAAGGCCGCGTCCGAGGCGCACCGCGCGACCCTGGAGGCGGCGGCGGGCTCGCCGGTCAAGGAGGATGACGCGGAGCACGAGATGGAGGGCCAGCTCGCGCTCATGCGCCAGGTGCGCGAGTCCATGCGGAACGGCGACGCGTCGGACGCGCACCTCGCGGAGACGGCGATCGGCGTGTCCGTCGAGGACACGCCGCGCGAGGAGGAGGCGCAGCGCGTCGCGCCCGAGCCCGCCGCGCCGACGCCGTCGAAGCGGCTCTCGAACGCGCAGCTGCGGAGCAGCGCCCTGGGCGGCGAGGGGCACACGCCGCGCGGCGGGCTGCGGAAGGAGGGCGAGGCCCCCGTCGTCGACACGGCGACGCTCCCGCCGGACGCGGCGCACCACGCCAGGGCCATGGAGGTGGGCGACGTCGCCGACGAGGCGTCGAACCTCCAGCACCTCAAGGAGCTCGCGTCGACGCGCGAGGATTCGCTCGTCGCGCGCATCATCGACGAGGTCAGCGGCGACTACGACGGCACGGACCGCGACGAGTTCGAGGCGCTGTTCAAGAAGTACAACCTCTTCCAGAAGGCGGGCATGGACGAGCTCCGGGGCCAGCTCTTCGCCATGTTCGACCGCGACGGCGACGGCAAGGTCGCCGTCGACGAGCTCGCGGGCGCGCTCGCGGTGTTCCACCAGGGCGACCGCGACGCGCGGCTCCGCCTCGTCTTCCGCGTCTACGACGCCGACGGCTCGGGCTCCGTCGAGCGCGACGAGCTCGGGCGCCTCATGCGGTCCATCGTCGTCGACACCGCGCGCATGGTACGGACGGCGCTCCAGTGGGAGGCGGACGTCGTCGCGGCCGTCGGGTCCGACCTCAACGCGGCGAAGATCGACACGGAGCAGGTCACGAAGACGGGGCGCCTGTCCCTCGTGGAATTCTCCCAAAAGGAGCAGAAAAAAAAGGGCAAGAAGAAGGGCGGGAAGAAGAAGAAGGCCGCCAAAGGTCCGCCGAAGCCCGCGACGGTCGACGTCGCGCTCGACGGCGCGGTCGGCCACTTCGACATCCGCGTGGCGAAGGACGAACTGCTCAAGCTCCAGGAGACGGGCTCGAACCCGGCGCTGGAGCAGCAGCTCCTCGACGCGCTCGTCGCGGATTGCCTGAAGCACAACGACCGCGACGACGACGGCGCGCTGAGCTTCGACGAGTTCAAGGGCTGGGCCGGCGGCTCGACGCTCGTCGACGAGCTCATCTCCCACTTCCACCTCTTCGACGCCGCCGGCGCGCCCACGCCGGCGCAGCCGGCGGCGCCGCCCGCGGACGCCGCGGACGACGAGGACCCGCTCGGCGCCGCGTTCCCGGACCTGCTCTACCCGCCGACGTCGTCGCCCGACGCGCCCGCCCAGTCCTTCGACGTCGTGCCGGGAACGAAATCGCGCCAGACCCATATGGTGCGACGATAGGCCGGGCGCCGCTCTAATTTGTTCGTTCGGCGAGCGCAGTGCGTATTTGACCACTCGACGATCTCGACGCAATGGACGCAATTGACGCGCAGGGCGACAAAAAGGGCTCGGGGGACGGCGAGATGAACGAACCTGAGTGGATGGTGAAGAAGCGCGAGTATGAACAGCGCATGGCCCGAGTCAAGAACGCCAAGCTCCGCACGCTTTGCACAATTTGCTCGGCGAAAGCGAAGCTCCCATGCCCATGCGGCACCGCGCAGTATTGCTCGGTCGCGTGTCAAAAGGTCGATTGGCGCGAGCGGGGCCACAAGAAGGTCTGCAAGGAGATCCGGGCGCGGGCGGAGGCGCCGACGCCCCCGCCGTCGCCCCCGCGGGAGGTGTTCTACGGCCCCGCGCCCCGATCGCACGCGGACGAGATCCGCGCGCGCATCGCCGCGGAACACGAGGCGGCTCGCGCGCGCCGCGAGGCAAATCCGGAGCGGGAGCCGGAGTCGGCGCGATTCGGGGGGCGGTGCCCGATCTGCTTGGACGAATGGGATGTGAATACATCACATGGGCTTATGATCTGTTGCTGCCGAAGGATCTGCCAATCGTGCGAGCGCAAGATCGGCTTCGACGCGTGTCCCCTCTGTCGGATGTCGTGGCCTAAATCCGAGCAAGAGCAGCTGGCTCGGCTTCGTCGCCACGTGGAAAATGACGTGCCCGAAGCGATCACCGTGTTGGCGAGAATGTATCGCGATGGCGACCACGGCCTCGCGCAGTCTTATAAGAAGGCCGTGAAGATTTTCAAACGCGCCGTGGAGCTCGGAAACGTGCAGGCGACGATTGAACTTGGGTACATGTATGAAAAAGGGCGCGGCGTCAGGCTCGACCTGAAGAAGGCGAGCCAGCTGTACCGTATGGCCGCGGACCGGGGTAATGCGAATGCACAATTCAACCTCGCGTGAAATTGCAAGGAGAGGGACATATCGAGGAAGCCATCACGTTTTATCGGCTAGCAGCGGATCAAAAATTTACCGCGGCTGAGCACATGCTTGGGAACTTCTATGCGCGCGGCGAAGGCGTGGAACGAAATTATTACGAAGCCAGACGCTGGTTCGCACGCGCAGCCGATGGCACCGGTCATATGGCACCGGCATCCATGCACAACCTCGGCAATTTCTACCTACTAGGTTATGGCGTGGAATGCGATATTGAAGAAGGCAGACGCTGGCACGAGCGCGCGGCCGCCATGGGCCACGAGGACGCAATAGACACACTCAAGATGCTTGACACGCGATACCCGCGATCTGGCCTGGGCCGGGCGCCGACCAGCTAATCTCTTGTTCTACGGGAAACTTCGCTTGATCAGGGACCTCGATGCGCGAATCGCCGCCATGAACCGCCCATGAACCCTAGGAGGCCTCCTAGACCGCATAAGAGCCACTCCTCCTTTTACTGGGGTTGCGTGGAGTCCTCTTCGTCGTCGTCGTCGACGACGGCGCGGCGGCGGCCGCGGGCTTTTTTCTTGGGGACGACCTCCTCCTCGGACTCGTCGTCGAAGACGAACTCCTCCTCGGAGTCGTCGTCGTCGTCGTCGCCGACGGACTCCTCGTCGTCGTCGGACTCGGCGACCTTGCGCTTGGGCGCCTCGCGCTTCGCCGGCTTGCGCCGCTTCCTCGCGGGCGCGGCGTCCGAATCGTCGCCCGCGTCGCGCTTCGCGGGCGCGGCGGCCTCGACGGGCGCGAGGGGCTCGTCGCAGACCTCGCAGACGCCGGCGGCCGCCGGGTTCTTGAAGGTGCAGGCCGGGCAGGGCCGGAGCGCGCGCGCGCGCGCGGCGACGTCGTCGTCGTCGTCGGAGTCGCCCGCGTCCGGCGGGCCGCCGTAGGACGTCGTCGAGCCGCTCGCGCGGTCGGCGCCGTCGGCGGCGTGCGTGTCGGCCTTGGCGTAGGACACTGAGGACGTGTCCAACGCCGCCGCGCGGAGCGCGGCGTCGCCGATGGACGACGGCCCGTCGTAGCGCGGCCACGCCGCGCGCGTCGCCGCGGCGTGGCGCTGCGCGTCGTAGGTGGTCGACGCCACGTCCGGGTCGTAGGCGAACAGATCCGCGAGCTCCGCCGCCGTGAAGCGGCCCGCCGTCGCCGCGTCGTCGACGACGCCGTCGTTGACGTCGTGCTTGCCGAGCTGGCGCATGAAGATCTTCTCGTCGACCGTGCCCGCGCCGAGGAGCCGGTAGACGTGGACGGGCCGCGTCTGGCCGTCGCGCCAGACGCGCGCCATGGCCTGCTCGTCCGCCGCCGGGTTCCAGTCCGGGTCGAGGAGCAGCAAGCGGGAGGCGCCGACCAAGTTCAGCCCGCAGCCGCCCGCGCGCGTGCTCAGGAGGAAGACGAAGGCGTCGCTCCGGGGCCGGTTGAAGGCGTTGACGAGGCCCTGGCGCTCGCCCGCGGGCGTCGACCCGTCGAGGCGCGCCGCGGGCCAGCCGCGCGACTCGCACTCGCGCGCGCACGCGTCCAGCGTCACCGTCGACGTCGACACGAGCACCGCGCGCTCCTTCGCGGGCCGGGCCCGGAGGTGGGCCAGCAGCGCGAAGGCGACGTCGAGCTTGCCGCTCGCGGCGCGGTCGCCGTCGGCGCCGCGCGTCGCGAGCGCGCGGAGCCGCTGGATCTTCGCCAGAGCGTCGACGTCCGCCGCCGCGGCCGCCGCGTACGCGGCGGCCTGGCCCGCGCGGAGGCGGCAGCAGACGACGTGGACCGTCTTCGGCGGGAGGGACGCGCGGCTCACGTCCGCCGCCGTGCGCCGGAGGTAGAAGGCCGCCGCGCGCGCGCGGAGCGCGTCCTTGGCCTCCGTCGCCGCCAAACGCTTCTCCCGCGACGCGCCCCGGACCGCGCCGGCCTCGATGGGCCGCGCGACGTCGCGCTTGAAGGCCGCCAGCGGCCCGAAGACGTCGGGGTTCACGACGTCGGCGAGCGCGTGGAACTCGGACAGGTCGTTCATCGCCGGCGTGCCCGTGATGAGCAGCCTTCGCTTCGCGCGGCAGTCGCGGATCGCTCTAGCGGTCTTGGAGCCGGCGCCGCCCTTGAGGCGGTGGCCCTCGTCGAAGACCAGCAAATCCAGCTGGAGGTCGCCCTCGATGTGGCTCGCGAAGTAGCGCTGGAACGACTCGTAGGAGATCGCGAGCACCGCGCACGACCGCCGGCCGTCCAACGCGCGCCACCGCTCGAGCGCGGTTTTGGCCGACTCCGTGCCGCCGTCGAGCGCGCCGCCGGCGGTCTCGAGGCAGGCGACTCAGGTCACGTTCGACGACACGCGGCCGAAGAACTTGGCGTCCTCGTCGGGCCACTGGCCCACGAGCGACGCGGGGCAGAGGACCGCGGCCTTGCGGACCTTGGGCACGTCCGCGTCGCCGTTGACGCAGGACCCGGCGGCCTTGACGAGGAGCCGCAGCGTCGTGAGCGTCGCCAGGGTCTTGCCGAGGCCCATCTCGTCCGCGAGGATCGCGCCGCAGCCGCCGCGGGGCTGGCGGCCGCTCAGAGCGCGGTAGAGGAACTTCGCGGCGTCGCGCTGGTGCGGCCGGAGCTTCCTGGCGAGCGGCCCGCGGATGGCGACGCGCGGCTCGGCGACGACCTCGAACTCGTCCTCGCCGGGCGGCGCGGCGGCGCGGGGGGCCGGCGCGGGCGCCGCGAAGGCGGCCTTGCGCGGCGGCGGCGCGGCCGACGGCCGCGGCGCGGCGAACGCCGTCGGCCGCGGCGCGGGCGGCCGCGGCGGCGGCGCGGCGGCGCGCGGCGCGGGCGCGGGGGCCGCGGGGCGCGGGGGCGCCGGGCGCGGCGCGGGCGGCGCGGCGCGCGGCGCCGGCGCCGGCGCGGCGAAGACCGGCTTCCGCGCGACCGGCGCCGGGGCGCGCACGCGCGGCGGCGCCGCGGGCGCGGGCGCGGGCGCGGCGCCGCCCTTGCGGCCCTGGATCTGGATCTTGAACTTGGAGAAGTAGGTCTCGTACTCCTCGTCGTCCTCGAACGTCGGCGTCGAGACCTTGACGCTCGCCCGAGTGATGATCGAGCCCGTCGCCACGTCGATTAACGTAAGGCGATCCTGGCTCCCGTTCTCCTCGCGCTTGACGACGCCGTCGATCCAGGTCGGCCGCTTCTTCGGGCCGGCCTTGGCGTAGAGGCAGTCCCAGTCGCCGCAGCGCCCGCCGGACGGCGCGGCGGGCGCGGCCTGCTTCGGCGCGAATGGTCGCTTCGCCACGGGCTTAGACGACGACGGCGCGGCACCGTAGTTTCGACCGGCTGGTAGCTGGAAGCGCTTCATGATTTCGTAACCTGAAGGGAGGGTGGGGTGAGACTTCGACTTGGGCGAGCGCGCGCGCGCGAGCGCGCGCGCGCGAGGGGCGCGCGACAAACTTCGCGCGGGCGGCTCGTTGGCTCGGCACGGCGCGTGACGTCGGTCAGAGCCGCGGCAAGGATGTTGGTACTCTCAAAAGCGCGCGACGGCGGTCACGGACGCGGCTTTGCACAAGACGGTGAGCTTGAACAGCAAAGTTGTTATCTGCTTTACAAGACCAAACGATGGCTCATGCGCTCGGCGCGCACGGAGGAACCGCGCGGCACCATTCTCGCCGCACCCACATGTTGTTGCACTTCCCAATCACCCGTAGGCGTCGAGATAGGCCTCGAGAAAGCCTCCAGAAAGTCATCCAGAACACGCCGGACGTCGTCCGCTGCACCTCCCGCAAGCCTCGTCCGCTTCGAACTTTCTTTTAGGAACTCGCCGTCTTCGGCGGCGCGTTCTGGGGCCCCATGCAGAGGAAGCCGAAGCAGGGCTGCTGGGGCGCCGTTTTCGGCGCGCCCGGCGCGGCGCCGGGGCACCGCGGGGGATCGGCGAGCTGGCGGCTCGAGTCTTCGGAGTCGCAGGCCGCCGTCGAGCCGCAGGTGGGGTCGACGTCGCCCCGGTCCGGCGCGCCGCCCCAGAGGAAGCGCGCGACGGCGACGTCGCCGAGCGCCGCGCGCTCGAGCGCGAGGACGTCGACGCTCCCGTCGCCGCAGGACGCGAGCATGTCGGCCTTGTCGAGGAGCGTCGGCGTCGCCGCCGAGCCCCGCGCGTGCGCCGACGGCCGCGGCGACGCGAGCGACGAGCCGCCGGACGCGGACGCCTCGCGGCTCGGCGCGGACGACGACGCGGAGTCGAGCGGTTCGTCCGACGGGTCGTCGCCGTCGGTCGGCGGGCCCGACTCGACCTGCGCGGCGTCGTCGAGCAGCCGCGCGGCCTCGCGGGCCTCGTCGCCGCTCAGCGCGCCGTCGCCGTCGTCGTCGAGCGCGTCGAGGCACAGCCGGAGCCGCTTCCGCGGCGACGCGTCCCCGAAGAGCAGGAACGCCGCGGCGCCGAGCGTCTTCCGCGACACGCCCGCCACGCCGCCCACGGCCGCCGCGGCCTCGAAGGCGCGCCGCAGCGCCCAGAAGACGACGGGGTCCGACGACGCCTCCAACGCGCGCTTCACGTCCGGCCACCGCAGGGGCGCCTCCGGTGATCCGGCGCCGGCGACGTCGACGGCGCGCCGGATCGCGGGCCAGAGGCGCCCGCCCGCGGGGCCCTGGCAAAAGTCGTCGCTCGCGAAGTCGCGCGCCGTCGCCGCGGCGGGCGCGCCCCGGTCGACCGCGGACGCGACCTCGCGCCGCGCCGCGTCGAGCGCGCGGTCGTCGAGGGGCCGCCGCGGCGACCCGAGGCCCCGCAGCTCCGCCGTGAGCGCCTCCGCGTCCAAATCCACGACGAAGTCGCTCAGGACCGAGTACGCGACGGCGCCGTTCGCCCGGACGTCGTCCGCGGCGACGGAGCGCTTCTGGCGCGCGGCCCTGACGGCGCTGCGGCACGTGTGGCGCGCCGCGCCGCAGGCCGCGACGCAGGCCCGCAGGATCGCGGACGCGCACGGCTCGTAGTCGCCGTCGTCGGCCGCCGCGCGACGCGCGGCCGACGCGTCGAGGTCGCCGCAGGACGCCGAGTTGGGGAGCGTCGCCGGCGGCGCCGGCGGCAGGGCGCCGTGGCTCGCGACGCGCCGCCGCGGGGGCGCCCCCGCGGCGTCGCCGGCCGCCGCGCGCGCGCGCCGCGTCGCGCCGCAGGCCTCGAAGCAGTCGTCCCAGATGACGATCAACGCCGTCAGCGGCACGGCGTCGGCGAAGGCGCGGCAGGCCAGGCGCGGCGTCAGCGTCTCCAGCGCCAGCGCCAGCGCCTCGGGGCCCACGGCGTCCGCGAGCCGCGGGTACGCCGCCGCGGCGCCTGGGCAGCAAAAGGGTGCGAAATTCCCAACTTCAAAGGCTCCTATCTCGGTCGTTTTCCGCTCGTTTCGGCTGATTTTTGGACGAGCGATCATCTCTCGGAGCGCTCTCGAAGCGTGGGTGCTGTTTCCGAAACGCGCGCGCGCGGAACACTCACGTTGAAGCGACGTTGAATCACCCTTTTGCTGCCCTGCGCGGCGCCGTCGGCGACGGCGCGGCCGCACGCGTGGAGCCCGCCGCCGCCGAAGCAGCCCAGCGGCATCAACGCCCGCTCCAGCAGGCCGCGCAACAGGTGCGCGGCCTGGGCCTCGCGCGCGAAGAGGAGCAGCACCGCCGCGACGGCCGCGACGTCCCGCAGCTCCTCGTCGGGCTCGCCGCGCGCGCGGTCGCCCCGGCCCTCCACGGCAAACGCGCCGACGACGCGCCGCATGCTGCCCTGGAGCTCCTCGGCGTCGCGCTGGGCGACGAGCTCGACGATGGAGCCCTGCCGCAGCTCCGCGACCGCGCGGCGGCACGCGGCGGCGATCGCGACGCGCGACACCGCGCCGAGCACCGCCGGGCAATGCGCGGGGCTCGAGGCCTCGCCGCAGGACGCGGCCCAGCGCGCGCCGATGCGGTACCGCGCCTCGGCGCCGCTCAGCTCGCTCTGGGACGACACGCGCGGCGACGGCTCGCGGGCGTCGCCGCCCCGCCGCGGACCGATGACGGCGTCGAGGAAGCGCCGCATGGCGTCCGCGCGGGCGTCCCGGCCGCGGCCCTTGGAGGCCGGTGTCTCAGACGACCCGCGGCGTGGATAAACGTCGAACGACGCGTCGGGCTGATAGGATTGGGGCGATGGGCCGTCAAAACTAGCAAGCGAATGAGATCCAACGTTGTGGTCTGCACCGTTGCCACAGATCGCTGAAACGTCGGCTTAAGTTCAAATGGATACGTGCCGTGAATAACGAGGCTCTCCGGCGCTGCTGAGACACCCCCGCCGCCGCCCGCCGTCCCCGCCGCCGGGACGCCCGGTTGGGAGCCATGTACACCACCAAGTTTATGAACAAGAATGTGACGGTGGACAACGGCCGCTACATCACGGTCGGCGACCCCTACATCGGGACGAAGGACAAGCTGCCCCTGCGGTGGAAGGAGAAGCAGTTCCACGTGCCCCAGGTGCCGAGTAACGCCGGCGAGGGCTACTTCGGGTTCAGCGGCAAGGCCTTCTCCTACCAGAGCGAGCTCTACACGGAGCAGCGGCCCTACATGAAGACGCAGCCGCCGGACAAGCGCAAGCTCGGCTTCGGCACGCACGACGCGAGCCGGCGCGACGAGTTCTCCCAGACGATCCGCACGGAGCAGTACCGCGAGACGCTCAAGAAGGAGGGCCGCGCGAACAACAACGGCTACGACGAGGACGCCATCGAGGAGCTCATGAAGAAGGAGAACGCAAAGGTGAAGAAGTTCGTCGAGACGAAGAAGGAGATCGGCAACCTGTACGACGTCGGCCGCTCCATCCACACGGAGTTCGACCCGAAGAACGGCCGCGACCAGTTCTACTCCATGAAGCACGGCTACACCTACGAGAAGCGCATGGGCAACAACCGCACGGCGTCCCAGGACATCGGCGACGGCGCCTGGAACTTCAAGTACTCCAAGCCCGAGTTCTCCGCGCCGAGCCAGGTCAAGAACTTCTTCGACCAATCCCACCTCGACATCGGCGGCCTCTAAAGCAGCGCGCGCGCTCCGGTGTAAATCTACCCGTCCGTCCGCCTACCGTGGCGATCTGCCAGTGAACATTCAAGTTGCGAACATTGACTCAGTCGGTCGGACCCGTGCCAGTGCGTGCGCACCTTGACGATGTGTCTCGGCGTTGACCACCTTCGCTATTTACGAATCTAGCCCGAGTAGCGGCCGATGAGCGACTCGGGCGGGCGCGTGTCCATGACGTGCGGGTTCGCGTCCAGGTACGTGCGGAGCGTCGTCTCGCGGTCCACGAGGTACGTGTCGTCGAGGAAGCTGTCCAGCGCCGCGGGCCCCGCCTTCGTCACGGCGAGCACGCAGTGGCGCAGGTAGCACGCGCAGGGCCGCAGGCCCGAGTCGCGGGACCAGTCCCAGATGCTCGGCACGTGCGCGAGGTACTTGCGCTCGTAGGTCTCCCGGCCCCAGCGCTCGACGAAGGCCGCGTCGCTGCCGCGCGTGCAGAGCACGCCCTCGCCGCCGGCGCCGCCGTCGAGCGCCGCGAAGGGCGCGTCGGCGAGGGCGAACTCCTCCTCGCGCGCCTCGAAGCGCGCCCACGCGTCCGCGTCGACGTCGACCTCGAACGCGCACGCGACGAAGGACGCGTCCGCGCAGGGCTCGGCGCTCAGGGAGCTGAACTCCTTCGTCGCCGCGTCGGCGATGCCGCGCTCGAAGAAGATGGACGCCGCGTGGCCGAAGACGCGCCGGTAGCCGCGCACCCTGACGAGCCGGAACTCGTCGAGATCCGGGAACGTGAGGCGCGCCGATTGCTCGCTCAGCAAGGAGCCGAAGCCGAGGATCGTCGTGCGGCCCACGCGGGCTGTGGACGCGACCATGCTCTGAATTGCCACTTCAAGAAAACGCGTATCAAGCAGCCAAAGCCCGCACTGAACCCCGCCGGTAGGCTGCCGCTCAGCCGGTGGCAGCTTTGAACGCGCCATGCCGTCCGACTACTCCGGCGACGAGGAGAGCAACTACGAGCCGAGCCCGACGCCCGGGGACCGGGACAACCGCAAGGAGAAGACGCTCACGAACATGCCCTACGACGAGGCCCTCGAGCTGTCCCAGGTGAGCTGCCCCCGGGGGCGCGCGCGCGGCGCGGCCCCAGGAAACGACAACCCCCGCGCGTAGGATTCGACGGCTTCCTCGCTGGCCGAGGCCAAGGGCGGCGGCGGCGCGCCGTCCGTGGGCGCCAAGGGCTTCGGCGACGACGGCAAGTCCGGGCTCGGCGGCGGCGGCGAGGAGCGGCTCACGAACAACCCGTTCGACGAGGCCTGCGACCTCGACGACGAGGACGACAGCGTCGACACGACGGAGGGCCTCCAGCAGAAGATGTTCGCCGCGCCGAAGAAGGAGGCGCCGCGGCCCGGCGCGGGCGCCAAGGCCGAGCCCGCGAAGGCGTCGGCCGCGCCGGCCGCGCGGCCGCCCGCGCCCGCGCGCGCGCCCGCGGCGACGACGACGGCGTCCGGGCGCATGACGGGGGGCGACGGCGGCTCCGACAGCGACGAGAGCGAGGAGTCCGGCAAGGGCGGCGGCGGCGGCGCCGCGTCCGCCGCGCCCGCCGTCGAGGGCGCGTACAACGCCAAGGACTACAGCGACCTCAACGTGTCCGCGGACGTGCGCGACCTCTTCCAGTACATCGGCCGCTACAACGCCCACGAGGTCGAATTGGATTCGACGCTCAAGTGCTTCATCCCCGACTACATCCCCGCGGTGGGGGAGATGGACGCGTTCATCAAGGTGCCGCGGCCCGACGGCGAGCGCGACGAATTGGGGCTCCAGGTCTTGGACGAGCCCGCGGCGGCCCAGTCCGACGCTACCGTCCTCGAGCTCCAGCTCCGCGCCGTGTCGAAGAAGCAGCACGGCGACGTCGCCATCCGCTCCATCGAGCACGCCGCGAAGAACCCGCTCGAGATCGAGCGCTGGATCAAGTCCATCGAGGATTTGCACCGCTCCAAGCCGCCGCCCCAGGTCAACTACCGCAAGGCCATGCCCGACATCGACAAGCTCATGGAGGAGTGGCCCTCCGAGTTCGAGGACATGCTCCGCGGCGTCGCGCTCCCGACCGCGGACCTCGAGTGCTCGCTGCCCGAGCTCGCGCGCATCGCGTGCTCCATCATGGACATCCCCGTCTACGACAACCTCGTCGAGTCGCTCCACGTCCTCTTCTCCGTCTACCTCGAGTTCAGCGACAACGTCCACTTCGCGGCCGCGCGGACCGCGCCGCCGCAGGGCGCGTGAGCGCGCGTCGTCCGGCCGCGCGCGCGCGAAGCCTCCCTGGCGCGCCGCGGCGCCTCCCCGTTTAATTCTCATCGCGAGTCTTGTGGTTGCCAACTCGCGTTACCACGGCCCTCTAGGCGTCGCGCGACGTGCGCCAGGAAGTGAGGACCGACCAGAAAATTTCCGTCGGGAGGGCCAGGAGGTTCTCGAGGACGCCCGCGGGCGGGAAGGCGCGCCCCTTCGCGCAGAGGCAGCGCAGCATGAGGAGCTGGACCCGTGGTTCGTTGGCGTAGCGCTTCCACGAGCCGGCAGCGTAGATCTCGTCAAGCAGCGCGACGACGCTGGCAGTTTTGAGGATTTTTGCTTCATTCTGTTGAAATTCCATGCTTGTTTGGAGGCTGACAGCAAAGTCGCGGGCAGTTTTGTTTGAAAAACTGACAGCGCGAAGGTCTGCGCCGTGAGCAAGCAGAAGGCGCACGGTGGCACAAGTCTGATGGTCGCCAAGTTGTCGGTCATTGGGGAGACGCGGGTCATCAACAGCAACCATAAGGGGAGATCGACCGGACGACAGGTAGTCGACGCGCGCTCCATGCTTGAGGAGAAGAGCGATGACGCCGGGATTGCCCCGGATAGCGGCGGCGTGCATGGACGTCCAACCCATACCATAGCCTTCATAATGTACGTCTCCCCCACGCCGGAGAACTTCGCCAACGATCTCTTCTGAGCAGGACGCGGCCGCCGTCAGTAGATCAGACGGTTTGACGCGGGCGCCGGCTTCGAGCATCGCGTAGAAGCACGCGCTGTCGCCGCGACTCCAGCGAAGGCAAAGCGCTAAGGGCGTGTTGAAATGAGGAAAAAGATGATCGGTCCGATTCACGTCGGCGCCGTGTGCGATCACACATCGCACGACGGCCACATCTTGGGCCGTCAGCGCGATTTGGAGGAGACAAAATTGATCGTCGCTGTCCTTCGCATCGACGGGGCCCCCCGCCCGAAGCCACTCATCAACGATATAGACATCTCCCTCGTGCGCGGCCACAGCTACATCATCGGGGAGGAACTCGTCACTCTCCTCCATCGGTGGCGGCGCGTGCCAGCCCGCAGGGTCGAACATCGCGTCGCGCCTCGTCGTCTCGACAAAGTGTGGCAGCTCGCCAAAACGCAGACGCTGTCCCGCGCACTACTTAGCTTTATGCATATCCCGCCGGCGGGAGATGTTCTACCCGTCCATGCTTTTACGGGTTCT